>NC_051073.1:75195335-75249490 GCF_004664715.2 Peromyscus leucopus | reverse complement strand
TCTGGCTATTCTGGCTTCTTAGAAACCCGATTTTCAGGCTGGATCATCCAGATTTACAGCTAAGTGTGTGTTAGCAACCCTTTTCTAGGAA
Organism: Peromyscus leucopus; assembly: GCF_004664715.2. NCBI lineage: Eukaryota > Metazoa > Chordata > Mammalia > Rodentia > Cricetidae > Peromyscus > Peromyscus leucopus. The sequence goes on along the minus strand of NC_051073.1, from coordinate 75,249,399 downwards.
AATAAAGGATGTATAAAATTTAACCTCCTTTCTGTACCAACTATGTGGAATATCCCTCTGGAATGTGCTTTATCCCATTCTCAAACTAATCCTTTATCCTGTGATATAGAATGATGCATGATGCCAACTGTGTTCAACTTTTCTTTCTAGGAAATTATTATAAATTCCTTCAAATGTAATCTGTAATTTTGAGGCTTTTCAAATGTGGACAAACTCCTTACATAGTGAATTTGGGGACCTGATTCTACCACTGAAGCTGTCCAGAGGATGCGCCATGAGGTGTTCTCCCAGACCTTTATGATGTCTAGATGTCAAGAAACCCTGAGCCCACAGTTTCAATCTTTACTCTATTTGGAGACCAGGTCATCACTCAAAAACATGATAAACATGTTGATTTTAGGAGGACATCTGGGTTAGTCATTTTAACATATTCTCTGCTCTATCAGGGATGTAGTCTCTGACAGTTGTGAGGTAGCTGCTTAAAATTTTGTTTGTATTTTGAGGTAGGGAAATTTGGTATACCAAGTCTCTTTAATTTCCAGAAAAATGTAAATGAAAAACCAAGCCCTCCTGGGAATTTTCAAGTTATGATATTACATGTGTGGTCAAAAACTTTCTATAGGGAGAGAGACTTAAGGATTGCATTTAAAATATAAGCCATATTTATACCTGAATGAGCCTTAGGTTTCAGTTAAATGCAGATGTTTAGGTTTCAGTTAAATGCAGTTTTGTTTTGTTTTTGCTGATACAATGTGTGCAAGTCTATAAACCATATTCTGGGTTTCTCCTGAAGGTAACTGATTCATATAGAGCAGCTTCTTTTCTGCATCTTTTGGAGGAAGTAGGTTCCTTCGATTTCACCATCTTCAGATATCCTGTCTTCTACTGCACCTGGTGACAGTGGAGCTCACGTTCTTTGTGATATTTGCCACTCTCAAAAGGAACCAGAACATTGGAAAGAGTAGTAACTCTTGGCGAATATGGATAGGTATGAAGTCTAGCTGTACAGAAAGCACAGGTGATTGTGCAGAGCCCTGAGGGCTAGTGATTTTAACAGTCAGAGGAGGGCAAGAAACCTTGAACTCTGGCACCTGCCCTGAATCGATGTCTGCTCCAGCCACCAGAGGGCACTGCCAGTCACAAACTTGCTTAGAGTTGCCAGGCTCTCAGCTGATTTCTCCTTGCCCAGAAGCATTTCCTGTGCTTGAAAAAGTAAGTTCTCTCAAGCTTTCTTTCTCAGCTGGTACTTGAGGTAATATTGAAGGAGGGGCTTTCAGAGACTCCAGGACAGGAGATATTTGCATAGGGATGTTCCACTCAGGGTGCAGGGACAGATAAGAAGTCACTGCCTCTCACTAGGTTGTGTGGCTCCAGGAGAACCTGAATGCATCTCCAGCATGACCTGGCTTCCAGTTCTCCTCATTTTCTTTGCTCATTGCTCAGGTGGCTGCTTACATGTAATTTTGAGAGTGTGAACAGGGAAAATGATAGTTACTTCTTAGATTCCTAGAAACAGGTATTGTTCGGTCATCACTAATGCTGTTTGGCTCTATCCTCACAGGGTCTTGGGCTGAGGTTGTGTTCACTCAGCCCAAATCAGTGTCTGGATCTTTGGGGCAGAAGATCACCATCTCCTGTACCCGCAGTAGTGGAAACATTGGAAGCAATTATGTATACTGGTTTCAGCAGCACTCAGCAAATTCACCCCGTCAACTCATCTACAAATATGATCAAAGACCCTCTGGGGTACCAGATAGGTTCTCTGGCTCCAAGGACAGCTCCTCCAACTCTGGCATTCTAACTATCTCTGGGTTGCAGCCTGAGGATGAAGCTGACTACTACTGCCTGTCTGGTTATGACAATGTTCCACACAGAGCCCCAGACTTATGGGGAACTGAGACAAGAACTCTCTAGAGCATCACCACCCTGTGTTACCGTCAACCTTGGAAAACTGAGTTTTTCTGTCTTGTTTTGGAAATTTCTGTTGAATAGTCCCTTTATTTCCTAAATAAAACTTACTCCCTGTCTGTCTGTCCATCCGTCTCTCCATCCATCCATCCATTCATCCATCCATCTATCCATCCATCCATTCATTCATCCATCTGTCCGTCCATCCATCCATCTACCTATCATTCTCTCTCTCTCTCTCTCTCTCTCTCTCTCTCTCTCTCTCTCTCTCTCTCTGTGTGTGTGTGTGTGTGTGTGTGTGTGTGTGTGTGTGTGTGTGTGTGTGTGTTTCAGAAGATACCTGTGGAAGTCAGTTTTCTTGTTCCACCAGATGGGTCTCTGGTATCAAACATCAGGTTTGGTGGCAGGGTCCTTTAACTACTGAGCCATTCCACTGACACAAACCTCTACTCAACATTGATGGATGATCTCCTCATCCTTTTAAGACTGTTTCATGGAAGAGATTTACTTAACCTCAGTGCTTGCCAAACTGAGATTAATCGTTCCTTAAATTGGATATTCCATTTTTTCCTTCTTTTTCTGATTGTTGTTTTCTTAAGTTTGGGTTTTGTTACACAGCTCAGGCAGCCTTGCAACTTGATATGTGGCCCAGTCTTCTCTTGAATTTGTAATCCTCTTTGTGTGGTAGAAAATATTCTTCACTCTTAAACTGTAGTTGTTTTTTTTTTTTTTTTAGTTTTTTTTTTTTTTTTAGTCTCAGCAGCTTTAAGAAGGAGATCTTTCAAAAACACTGAAGACACTTTTGTTGGAAAGGATGTGGAGCAAGGGGAACACTCCTCCACTGTTGGTGGGAATGCAAATTTGTACAGCCACTCTGGAAATCAGTATGGCAGTTTCTCAGAAAGTTGGGAATAATTCTTCCTCAAGACCCAGTTATACCACTCTTGGGCATATACCCAAGGAATGCTCAATCTTACCTCAAGGACACATACTCAAATATGTTCATATCAGCCTTATTTGTAATAGCAAGACCCTGGAAACAACCTAGATGCCCCTCAACTGAAGAATGGATAAAGAAAATGTGGCACATATACACAATGGAGTACTACTCAGTGGTTAAAAAAAACAATTATATCATGAAACTTGCAGGCAAATGCATCGATTTAGAAAATATCATCTTAAGTGAGGTAACCCAGACTCAGAAGGACAAACATAGTATGTACTCACTTGTAAGTAGATACTAAATGGGAGGGAAGGGATGGCCAGACTGAAATCCATGACTCCAGAGAGGCTAGCTAACAGGAAAAGACCCTAGGAGGGACACATGGATGACCCTGTGAAGGAGAAGTGGATGAGATCTACATGCGTGAACTGTGTGTTGGGGGGTGTGGCAGATGGCAAGGAGTGGAGGATGAGAACATAGGGAAATGGAAGGGTCAAACTGGAACAGGGACAGAGTGGGAGGGTAGGGAGGAAGATACTATGATAGATGAGGACATCATGGGAATAGGAAGAGGCAGGGTGCTTGGGAGGCTCTCAGGAATCCACAAGATTGACCCCACCTTGGTCTGCTGGCAGTGGTCCAGAGGGTGCCTGGAGTGGTCTACTCTGGTGACCAGCCTAGCAAATAACCTAGCTGTCATCATAGAGCCTTTGTCCAGTGACAGATGGAGGCAGATACAGAGATTCATGGCCAGGCACCAGGCTGAGTTCTGGGAATCCAATTGATGAGAGAGAGGAGAGTTACTGCAGGCAAGGGACATGGAGATCATGATGGGAGGAAATGCAGAGATGATGGATCACACTAGTGGAAACCCATGAACTGTGGACTGGTGGCTGTGGAGCTCCCATGAGACTGGACTAGGCTCTCTAGACACAGAAGATGGTTGTTTGGCTTGAACTGTTTGGGGGGCACCCAGGCAGGGGGATCAAGATCTGTCCCTGGTGCCTGGGCAGGCTTTTGGGAGCCTAGTACCTGTGGTGTGATGCCCTTCACAGCCTTGGTGCAGTGGGAAGGGGATTGGCCCTGCCTAGGCTTAGTGAGCTGGGCTCTGCTGACTCCTCATGGGAGACCTCTATTTGGGGGATGTGGGGATGCAGGGTGGCTTGGGAAAGAGGGCTGGGACTGACAGGAGAGAGGAGGGGGGTCTGTGGATAGCATGAGGAGTGAGTAGAAAATTTCTTAATACAGAAAAAAGGAGATATTTGGTGTGCCTTCTACTTGGGAGAATGTTAGGTTCTGTCTTTTATTAATTAAATTTATTGTTTGACATTTTTATACACAAATCAAATGTATTCTAATCATTCTTACCTCCTACATTAACAGTTCGCCCCCACTACAAATCCCCTTCCCCTATTTCATATTTTTGTTTTGCTCTGTGACCCACTGAATTTAAACAGCCATCTGTGTGACTGGGAGTTGGAACTGTCTATTGGAGATGGTGGTCTCACCATTGGGCACACAGCTGAAGGCAACCACTCATCCTTCCCAGAATTTTTCAGTAGCCAATACTTTAGCTGGTTGGGTAGTGGCAGGTGCATGTTTACAGACCCTTCCACTCTTCATACTGACTGGTGACAGGCCCAGTCTTGTGCAGGTTTAGTTCAGGTAACTACAGCTGTTGTGAGTTCAAAAGACTGCAATGGCTGTGTCTCACCCAGAGATGGCATCGTTCAGCCCCTCTCCTTATCTGATAAACTCTCTGCCTATATGTCACAGTTCCCTGAGCTCAAAGGAGGTGGTTAGAAACATCTTATTTAAGGCTGAGAACTCAACCATCACTTATTCTCAGCACCTTGTGAAGCAATGGGTCTGTGAATTTACCTTTGTTCACTGCAAAGTAAACTTTTCTCATTAAGGCTAATGGTAGGATTTGTCTGAGTATCAATATAGATATTTAGAAGGAAATTTGATGCTATGTCTATTTAACTAGACAACAGTATTGAGTTCCTCACTAAGGTCTATGACTTATCCAAGCATATACTTTTGACCAGATTTATGGTACCATGCATGCTTTCTTCTCTGTGGAGTAGGACTCAAATGTAATCAGAGAGTAATTGGTTGCTCATTTAACAGTTTGTCATTGTAGTACAAGAAGGCATATCTAGCCCAGGAAGTTTGCAGCTAGGTGAGACTGCTGGAGGCTTTTATACTCCAGTAGCCTGTGTGGTATCTTCCGGCACTATGAAAGCTAGCCAGCCTGGCAAAAGAATTCAGTTTATTTTCTCTCTATCTCCCAATGAAGTTGTGTGCTGTCTTCAGCTATAGGTTCTTTTTAACTGCTTGGGGAAGGCAACCAAGATTATCACTTCTGGCCTTATAGGGTTGAGAGAATCAAAAGTGTGGCAACTCTTCTTCTACAGCAAAAGTGTCTTCATTTCTGTGATCACCTCTGTGACTCTGACACAACTTGAATATTTCTATTTAAATTTCAACATGGTGCTTGCATCATTTTTGGCCAATGGGGGGGTCACATAGACCCCTAAGCTATTGCAGGCTGTTGCCAATAATCTCTATTACCTTCCAGAATTTTATGCTAACATCCCATTGCTGAAAACCTTACTTGAGTCATAGAACATATGGAAATCAAACAGATAAATCACTTGGACGTTTCATTACTAAAGGCTAGTTTTCATGGTGATGGAAAGTGCTATACACATTGATAGAGAAAAAATAAGCTTCAGTATGAACTGTGAAGTTGTGCAAAGTATAGCAATGACTGTCCTGGCATGGTTTGTACCCAGGTGCCATTATTGTGTCATGAACATCATGGGAGTAACCAACCATTTTCTTGGTTGTTCTGAAGCTTGTTCCATGAGATGGACCTCCATTTGGCACTATTAAAGGGACAAAGAAACTGAGGTCAGATTGGTCACAGGCCAGTATAATACAAGGACATAAAACAACTCCTAATGACTTTCTGCTTTTGATACTAAGGGTAAAACCTATGGGCTTGTGCATAGACAAATGCTGTTCTTCAGCTATATTTCTATCATTTTTAGATTAATTATTGAGGTGGTTTGCAGAGGAATGGCCTCATAGACTCATGTGTTTGAAATGCTTGGCTCATAGGGAGTGGCACTATTAGGAGTTGTGGCCTTGTTGGAGTAGATGTGGTCTTGTTGGAGGAAGTATATCACTATGGAGGCAAGCTTTAAGGTGTCATATCCTCAAGCTACACCCAGTGTAGCACACAGTCACCTGCTGTTGCATGTGGGTCAAGATGTAGAACTCTTTTTTTTTTTTTTTTTTTTTTTTTTTGGTTTTTCGAGACAGGGTTTCTCTGCATAGCTTTGCGCCTTTTCCTGGAGCTCACTTGGTAGCCCAGGCTGGCCTCGAACTCACAGAGATCCTCCTGGCTCTGCCTCCCGAGTGCTGGGATTAAAGGCGTGCACCACCACCGCCCGGCTCAAGATGTAGAACTCTTAGCTCCTTCTCTAGCACCATGCCTGTCTGCATGCTACTACGATGATAATGGACTAAACTTCTGAACTGTAAGACAGCTCCAATTAAATATTTTTTGTAAGTGTTGCCATGGTCATGGTGTCTCTTCACAGCAATAAAACCCTAACTAAGACACTTACCATACCTAAAGTAATATAAATACCAAGTAACAGTTGCTTTACTGAGTTGTCTAGTAAATAATGACAAGAAAAATGTCTGAGAATGTTCAGTTAAACTGTAAATGTGACTAATCAACCTCTAAAGATCTTAGTAGTTAAAACAGTGGTTTTCCATCTTCTTTGTGGTGATATTATGTTCCCCAAAATATTGTGCACCCTAATAAACTTATCTGGGGTCAGAGAACAAAACAGCCACTAGATAGACATAGAGACAAGAAAATGGTGACACATACACCTTTAATCCTAGCATTCCAGAAGCAGAGATCCCTCTGGATCTCTGTGAGTTCAAAGCCACACCGGAAACAGCCAGGCATGGTAACAAAGAGCCTTTAATCCCAGGAAGTGATGGCAGGAAGCAGAAAGGTATTAAAGGGTGAGGATGAGGAACTAGAGCCTAGTTAAGCTTTCAGGCTTTTGAGCAGCAGTTCGGCTGAGATTCATTTGGATGAGGATTCAGAAGCTTCTAGTCTGAGGAAACAGAATCAGCTGAGGAATTGGCAAGGTAAGATGGCTGTGGCTTGTTCTACTTCTCTGATCTTGCAGCATTCACACCAATAACTGGCCTTGGGTTTGTTTTTATTAATAAGACCTTTTAAGATTCGTGCTACACTTCTTAATGCTGTGATCTTTTAATACAGTTCCTCATGTTGTGGTGACCCCAATGATAAAATTATTTTGTTGCTACTTCATAACTGTAATTTTGCTGCTGATATGAATTGTAATATAAATGACTGATATGCAGGATATCTGCTATGGGACTCACAGATTGAGAACAACTGTGTTAAAATAAGGCAGTGTTTGAAAAACAATGAGATCCTGTGACTTGGATGGCAGTGTGTTGCAGAAATATGGGGAGGTTGAGATTGTTGAATCTTTAGATTATAATGGACTCACTACATCTGAGGAAATAATCTTCCTTCCTACTCCCTGAAGTTTTTTCTTTCTGCCCTTTCCTGAAGATTTATTCCTGCACAATCTGTACACCCTAAAGGAGATGTCAAACAAAACAATGATGATTTCTTTTAGGGACCAGGTATCATAGCCTTTAGACTGATACTTGTAGTCAAAACGAAGCCCCCTAGAGGTGAAGTAGGAAGTGTAGTCCAGGAGCAGATGTGCTACATCCATTAAGAATCAAATGAGTTTTTCAAATCCATTCATGTAGACATATAAGTAATATGTACAGGAATGGAAGAAAAAGGTCTGGGATAATGGCACAAGGATCATAAATACAGATCAGGCTGAGTTTATTGCTATGGGTTTATTGAACAGAGATTCTAGGTTAATATTGAAGATCATACAACCAAACCATTGTCAAAAGTTTATTTGATTGGTTCCCCAAGTGGTTGTGAAAAGATGAGCTACAGAGAAAGGATTGGAGATGTCTGACATTCCTTGGCTGAGTACTTTATTTTTCTGGTTTTTTATTGTTTTGTTTCTTTGTTTTATTTTTGTTGTTTTTGAGATGAGAGCTTACTAACCCTTGGCTTAGTATTGATGAGGAAATTCTAAAGGTCAGGAAAATTGGAATGCTTAAGTGGATTTGGTATTTAAAACCTAATCCACCATGGTGGAAGGCCCAATAGATATCTCCTTCACTAATACAATAATTAAAATAAGCTGATAGGGCCACCAGCATGTTTGAAGACCTTTGTCATTGTTCCTCTAGTACAAGACCTTCGGCTGTGAGATACAGATGATCAGTTTTGTGAATTAAATGTGATTATTTTGATAGAGTCCAAACTCAGCATCCAAATTGAAACTCCCAGAAGGAGATTTCAGAATTAGTAGTTCACTGGCTGTTCTGACTCTCAACCTTCCCACACACTGCTGGGCCCAAAGACTGTGTGGAGCTGGACCTAGAAAATTAAACTTTCTAGTGATCTTTTTCTATACAAATTACATTTTGTATTTGTTTTCCTCCACTCTCTTTTTTATTGTATCCCATTGTAACAGCAGTCACTAGTAACCAGAAAACAGAGTCAACTTTAGATTGTCTTAAAATATCCATGGCCAATGAAATCAGTCTATAACTCACCAATTTAGCCTCAGGCAGGTTCCAAGGACAATGTCAAAACAGCTACATTCTTTTTTTTCCAAAATGCTACAAGAACAATCTCTAATCTAGTTGCTAATTTGTTTCCATTGGAAATCTCTTGATCTTAATCTTGGCCTCCACAGTTCACATTGCTCAGCACTACTGTTTCCAAGCTCCCACTAAGATGGGCCATTAAACTGCTACCTACATTGTTCAAGTGTATTCCTAACTCCTAGTCAAATGTCCCAACATCTTCTATATTTCTCCACAACTCAACATGGTCCTGCCTATCACAGTACTATCTCAGTTTCTAGTACCAACTTCTATCTTAGTTATGTTTTCATTGTCATGATAAAGCACCATAGCAAAGACCACTTATGGAAGAAAGTGTTTAACTGGGGCTTGCTTACAGTTCCAGGGGATGAGTCCTTAACCATTGTGGCATTGTTTAAGCTTACATTCTTAAACAACAACCGTAAAAGGAGGTGTGGTCAGTGAGAGCAAGCTACCTGGGAATGGTAAGGGCTTTTTGAAACCTCAAATTTCACCCCTAGCAACACACCTTTACCAACAAGACCACACCTCCTAATCCTTCCCAAATGGTCCTACCAACTGGGGACCAAATATTTAAATATTTGTATCTACAGAACCATCCTCAAAACTCTACAGTAACAGTCAATTCAGAGATTTATAACTTCATATTGCTGAGAGTATGTGACTGTGAATTCTTAACTTTCCATAGGACTTATGTATCACTCCATCCTTTAAGACACCAGAAACAATGAGGAAGAGGGAAAGAAAGAATGTAAGAAAACAGGATGAGGATCGGTGCTGTGCAAGTGTGGCCTCTTGGTGTTGCAAACATGAGCTCACATCGCTGTGGTTATCTGCATAAGTCAGTTAAGATCAAGCCAGTTAAAATTCCAGAATGGAGTAGGGAGAGCTCCTGAGGTCTCACATCTGCCTGAGTAGCTAAGGGCAGCTAAACGCTGCTGAAAGATCACTTTTGGTGGAGGGTGATGTGTGACCTTTGGTTGTGTTAGGTTGCCTGTTCCTATGTAGATGAAACCCTCCAATGTGCATGTGGGAATTCTTAACTGGACATGAAATTGGGAGGGGCATGGAGGATATGTTGGAGAAGCATGGGGGAGTTAGAGTGAGGGGTGAGAAATGGATGCGTCTAAGACACATTGTATAAAAGTATGGCATTTGAAAGAAAAAAGACAAAACCAAAAAGGCTGAGAATATAGCTCATATAGCACTTACCTGGCGGCATGTAAGACCTTTCTTCAACTACAAGTACCATAAATCTATATGAACATAGTAAAAAAAAAGTATAAATACTGAACTAACCAAAACAAAGACTGTAACAGAGAGCGCAGAGAGTCTCTTCAAAGTTTTCAGCTCTTAGAAATTTCATTCTTAAAATTTCTCTAATGTCAGGCAAATCAGGGTCTGTTTGAATCAAATAGATCCATTTCTCATTTCAGTGTGTTCATTAAAACTGCTAGAGGGACCAACTAGTACTGAAATGTTTGATCAGATAGAGAAAGAGTTGACCAAAGTAGTCTGTTGGACATATGGTAGGTGGCATGATGGAGGTTGTCATATTACTGGAAATCTAGGCCAGATATCCTGTGGTTAACAACCTTAAGGTAAGAATAACATCCTACTGACTCCAAGGTGTAGCTGGAGAGTTTCTCTCTGGGTCCGCCAAGCCCCCACAGTCCCACAGCCCACTTATAAAATAATCACTCAAATGCTTATATTACTTATAAACTGTGTGGCTGTGGCAGGCTTCTTGCTATCTGTTCTTATATCTTAAATTAACCCATTTCTATAAATCTATACCTTGCTACATGGCTCGTGGCTTACCCGTGTCTTACATCATGCTTCTCCTCATGGTGGCTGGTAGTATCTTCCTTCCTCAGCCCTCCTGTTCCCACAGTTCTCCTCTCTCTTTGTCCTGCCTATACTTCCTGCCTGGTTACTGGCCAACCAGTGTTTTATTTATCAATCAATCATCCACAGCACCTAGGTCTATGCATGAACACTTAGTTTTTAGGATTCTTGTTTTCAACCATCACACCTACTTGAAGAACTGCCTCACTCTCCCTGTTATAGTGAAAAATGGAATTTACAGACACCAGAGCAAGTGGTTAATCCTTTCACATGAGTTTCAGAATTCTTGGGAAGGGGCAAAGAGTCAGAGTTACCAGGAACCTATCTTTCAGGAATTAGAATGGGGTCCTAGCACAAAATGGAGTTTTCCTTTTACTTTTCTTTTTTCTTTCTTTTTTGTTTTGTTTTATTTGTTTGTTTTTCGAGACATAGTTTCTCTATGTAGCCCCGCGCCTTTCCTGGAATTCACTCTGTAGGCCAGGCTAGCCTCAAGTTCACAGAGATCCACCTGCCTCTGCCTCCCAAGTGCTGGGATTAAAGGCGTGTGCCACCACCACCCAGCTAACTAGCTTTCATAGTACCAGAAGGAGCCATGCAAGCTTCCATAGAGGAGAAGCAACCAACAATCCTACCCACCTATGATACCTGTGACCCACAACAATAGCCAGTGTGGCACAATAACTCTAAGAGTGCAGCAGTGGCACACATACCTTGGCAGTAAACAACAGCCCTCTAATTGTTCTTAAGGCCCTTTAAACAAGAGGGAAATCATTCCTGGTACAGGAAACCTAGCCATGTACTCAAGGCTAGCAAAGTCATGGATCTCGGAAGAAAGCCTACAACCACCATTTTAATAAACCTGTATAATCCTGTTCTGTCCACGTATTTGTCTCCATACTAAGAGATAAGTGCAGTCCTTACCACTCATTTAGGAAACTTGTCTTTGAAACAGATGGAGACTATTACAGAAAACCACAAGCAATCAAAATGCAGAGTTGGAGTTCAGTTTGAATGGATACATCTATAATACAAATCCCTTAACAAAGGCTCAGCAACCATTGGGAAAGAAGAGGTAGAATGATGGTAACAGACAGAAGAGGGATTTTGCTCTGTGATTATGTGTCCTAGGTATATCAGAAGCCACACACATAAAATCTCACCATCATTACTGCCTAAAAATGAGGTGAACAAGGACAACAGCAATAGACATGGCAATGTGGCCTGGTTGGATGGGTGGAGCAGTGAATCCTGGATGTCTCATTCTCACCAAAATAACTACAGGCAACTTAGGGATGCTGAAAGCAAAACCATTGTCTTCTCTAGGGAACAATTAACTAGCTGGTTATCCAATATAAAGTGTTCAGTCCTGAAAACATATATAAAAGTAACATTATACAATGTTGGTTGAAATTATTTACTTAGGAACACACATACACACACACACACACACACATACACACACACACACACACACAAACACACACAAACACACACACACACTTAACTAATTAAAAAAGGAGGACACGAATTTGAAAGACAGAAAGGAGGGTTATATAAGAGGGTTTGGAGGGGAGGAAAAGGAAAGTGAAATGATGTAATTATATTGTAATCTCAAAAAATAGAAATAATTAGAAAAGATTTAGGTATATATCTATTAAAATGTTTTCATCTTTTCCCTATCATGATGATGATCAATTCGACTATGGGTAATAACTTCTCACATTGATAATATTTACAATGGCATAAGTGAGTAATCATTGCTCATTTTCCATTCAGATTGATGACCAACCCGGAGCAATGTGGTTGATCCCGTGTATACCTAAGTCAAATCAACCATTTCAAATCTGAGAGGTTCTGCTTGGTAGATCATGCACAACCCCAGCAATTGCCACACAAGTGAGATTACAGTCACTGCATCTGACTTGTTTTGCTCATCTTTACAACTGTCATTTCCTTTCAGACCAACAGGGAGCAGGTGGTTAAGAACAGCAACTCATAGTAACAGAAATGGAGTATGAAACATTAGCCACCAGTGGACAGAAAAAAAAAAAAGAGCAATCTCATTCAGAGGATTAAGAATATCTGGCTAAAGATGAATTTACCAGTAAATTCAGAGAGGCTATGAGTGATTGATAGGTGAAATGCTAGACTTATTTGCCCTAAAAATCATAGATGGAAAAAAAAACAAGCAAAAAATATCACGGTGACATAGCTTCCATCCATTCCAGTTCCACTTTCCTATTTGTTTCTTCTGTAGAATGGATTCATGACTTCCTTTCCTAGTAGCTACCAATTCCTAAGGCTTCTGGGTTAGAAGTAGTACTTAATGCCCTTGATCCCCTTTCCATGTTGGGATTTTTGTTTGGCTTAAGCTTGCCCATGGCTTATGCATGTTGTCATAACTGCTGTAAGTTTGAAAGTACCACTGTCTGCTGTGTCCAGAAGGCAATTTTATTATGGTCATTCACTGCTTCTGGCTCTTTCTTTCTTTCTACTCTTTCTTCTGCAATGATCCCTGAATCTTGGGAGGAGGGAGTTCAGTATAGATGTTTACTTAGGGATGAGCATTCTGCACTCATTCTCTGTACCTTGGCCAGTTGTGAGTCTCTGTGTTAACTGTCATCTACTGCAATAGAAACATCTGTGATGATAGTTGAGAGATGCATATATAGGTGTAATAATAAGTAATTCCGAGTTAGTTTGATACTGTTTCCAGTTAGGAAAACAACAGTAATGGGCTCTCCTCTAGCATCTGTGACTTGCATAGCCACAGGTTTTGGCTCGATATTGGTACCAGGTATAGGTTCAACTTGCAGAGTAGTACTTAAATTCATTCAGAAAATGGTTGGTTACTGTGTCTTAGGGTTTCTGCTGCTGTGCTTAAAATGTCATGGCCAAAAGTAATTTGAGGAGAAAAGAGTTTACTGATGAATTCCCCCCCAAGTGCCTGCCTTGAGGAGATTTCTATCAGGGTCCAGAACAGATGCTACAATCAGCTGAGGATACTAATCTGAAGGATATCACATGAATCTAAGCATACTGAGTTCTTTAGTCCATACACTTTATTCTTCTAGGTCAATTCTATCTACATAGTTTCAGCCCTGTCCTCACATACATCTCCTATCTGTGCCCAGTTTTCCTGTCCTCATAGTTTTAATAAGCTTCTACACTTTTAACCTGATCTATGTCCTCTGTGCCTTTGTCTTCCAACTCACCTTTCTAGCTCCTTACTCCTGGCTCTCAAAAAACTCTACCCAAGATCTGCTTTATCCTGTACAGAACCTCTGTCTTCCTCTTCTCTCTCTGGCCATATGGTTCTGTGTCTCCTCTGGAGTTCTGTTACAGTCCTTACAGCACCTTGTTATGCAGAAAGCCCTATTGTTCTCAATCAATCTTTCTGCCATGCCCTAGGCATGAAGGAAGGGGATGGTATGAGCTTCATTTGCATAAGAAACAAAGCTATACATCTAGGAGCCTGCTTGTCTCCTAGGCTCAGTGGCGGAGTTAGTTACCTAGAAGTTCAGCAGGCCTGGAAAGCTTATCTGTTTGCCAAATGGTCTATAGTATTTGGGCACACAAGAATTTCATAGCAGAAAACAGCTGAAATATTGAAAATTGGATAATACCAAATATTTCATAATAAATAGCTTGCCTTTTGACAGACCCTTGGCTGGTCAAAGTATAGCTTTAATACACAGCTGAATCTCTATAATATATTCTTGTGGCCTGCAAGAGTTTTCTTCATCTACACTTCAGTGTCACAGTCCTCCTATTTTTTTTATTGTAAAACATCCACTATTTATTAATGATTGTTCTTCTAAAAACATAAACATGAGAACTGAGCACCACATCCACAGTGACTCGCCCCTACAGCTAGGGAGACGCCAGGACAGAGGCGGTAGGGCTTTCCTTGCACCCCAAGTCTCAGCTTCCTCACTCACTCCAGGGCTCCAACTACCTCTGATAAGAGAAAGGAAACCACTGAAACCCCCAAGCACAGGAAGGTCACAATAACCTCAGGGCTGCTGACGTTACTGCTGCACACTCCAGGCTGTAACTCTAGCAACATCATCAAAAGCCACCGTCAAAGAGCTGCTCCCACGGGCCTTTACTGTCCTGAGTGGCGAGCCCCAGCCTGGCTTCTACATACTGCAGAGCACAAGCGTTAACATCGACATGCAGTGTCCGTGTTCAAGTATAAAGGTCTGTTCAGGACGGCCCAAGTCATGTAGTGCTTCACCCTCTGTAGTGTCTACTATGGTCAGACCCTTGGACATGCTGGTCAAAGATGGCACGATGCCCGAGCAAGTATGGACGACTGTCCCACCACCAAACCTGCTCTCCATCTAATATGGACACCACCCTAGTCAAGGCCAAAATCCTGACATCAGTAGTGACGTAGTTGAATAAAGTTATATTCGTATGAAACAGGAATCCCTTTCATTTCTTCATTAAATGGAGTTTTCCAACGGTATCAGGCATATTCTTAGGAAGCGTCTTGGGATGGTGCTGGAGGATCCTGGCTTTCAGGTTCTGGAGGTGGGGCTGGCAGAGTTTCTTTTTTCTGGGCTGCCAGGAACTCGTGAATTGCTCGTTCTATCTGTGGCCTGAAGATGTGGTTTAGTTTGTGGTCCACCACCTGAGAAATGATCCTGTCCACTCCTGCTTCCAACATGCCTGACTGAACCACGCTCTGCCTCAGCCCATTCCGCAACTGGTTCTTGTTCATTGCAGGATTCCATTCCTGTTTGTCCAGATGTGTTGACACAAAATTATCCACTTTTTGCCCCAGGTTCTGGTAGCAGCTCAAGAGTCGCGGCCTATTCGACAGCTTCCGCCGGGACTGCCTGGCCGACTTGGACACCAAGCCGGCTTACCAGTCCTCCTTTTAAGGAAGTCATGCCAGGAACTCAAGGCAGGAACCTGAAAGCAAGGATTGAATTGGAAACCACGGAGAAACACCGCTTACCAGCCTGTTCTCCACTACTTGCTCAGCCTGCTTTCTTACACAACTTAGGACAACTTGCCCAGGAGTGGCTCTGCTCACAGTAAGCTTGGTCCTCCCACATCAGTTATTAACCAAGAAATTTGCCTACAGCTTTGCCTATAGACAATGTCATGGAAGCCCTTTATCTGTTGAGGTTCTTATTTCTTAAGTGACACTACCTTGTGTCAAGTTGACAGAAAACTAAACAACACAATGACACAGATATACAATAGTTTCGTAACTTTTTTCTTTCATTACTATGAGAAAAGATTCATTTTTTTTTATACTTCAAGCCATTGTTCTAGTTTCATTACTGTTGCTAGGAACAACAAAAAGCAACATAAGGACGAAAAGGGTTATTTGGCTTACAATTCTAGGATATGTTCCATTACTGTGGGGAAGTCAAGGCAAAAACTGAAAGTCTCATATCGAGAATCAAAAGCAAAAAAATAACACTAGACCCTTGGTAGCTTTCATTCTGTTTATGCTCTGGTGTGTTTTGTTTTGTTTTGTTGTTCTAGTTGTTGTTTTAAGCTATTTATCTCAATACAAATATAACCTACAGAAGGCACTCAAAGAAAAACTTCAACCTGAAGAGACTAACAACCCCCCAGAAAAACTACACAAGAAATAAATAATATCAGACCAGAAAATTTTTAAAAAATGACAACAAATCCATACCACAGCAACAAAATAACAGGAATCAGCAAACACTGAATATTGATATCTCTCAATGTCAGTGCTATCAATTCCCCAATAAAAGGGCATAGACTAACAGAATGTATATGAAAACAGGATCCATCTTTCTGCTGAATTAAAGAAACACACTTCAACATCAAGGATAGACGTCCCCTCTGGATAAAGGGAATAAAAAAGATATTCCAAGCAAACAGACCTCAGGAATAAGCCAGTGTAGCCACTTTGTTATCTGGCAAAATAAACTTCAAATGAAAACTAACCAGAAGAGATAGGGAAATTACATACTTATCAAAGCAAAATTCCACCAAGAGGACATTGAAATTCTTACTACAAACACAAAGGCGCCCAAGTTCATAAATGATGCACTGTTACATCTTAAATACAGATCAACCCAAACACAGTGAAATAACACTCTTGTCAATACAACACTCTTGCCAATAAATGGGATATCCGGGCAATACTAGACAGAGAAATGCTAGAATTCACTAATATCATAAACCAAATGGACTTAATGGATGTTACAGAACATTTTACCCAAATACAAAAGAATATGCCTTCTCAGAAATTCATAGAATTTTTTCCAAAATGGACCGCACAGTTAGACATAAACAATTCTCAATAGATCCAATAAAACTGAGATAGCACTCTGTATCCTATCTGACCACCATGGATGAAAGCTGAATATCAAGAACAACAGGAAGTTTACAAACTCACCACTCAATGAAAAAATGAGTATAGACAAAAATTAAGAAGGAAATTAAAAACTTTTTAGAACTGAATGAAAATGAAAATATAACATATCTTAACTTATGGAACATAATGAAGGCAGTTCTAAGAGGTAAGTACCTAGCACTGGGTGCCTACATTTAAAAAAGTAGTGTTCTAATGTTAGTAACTTAATAGTTAAGTTTTAGAACAAAAAGAAACAATTACAGCCCAAAGGAATAGATGTCAAGAAATAATCAATTCAGAGCTGAAACTAATGGAATAGAGACAAACAGACAAAAGCAATACAAGGAGTCTGAAACAAAGATTTGGCTTTTTGAGAAAATTAAAATGATTGACAAACTCTTAATAGAAATAATGAAAAGATGGAAAGGAAAGATACAAATTAACAAAATTACAGATGAAAAGGAGAACATAATAAAAGACACTGAGAAAATCTAGAGAACCACATAGACAGGCTTTAAAAACCTGTACTCCTCCATATTGAAAAATCTAAAGGAAATGGATAATTTTCTCAATACAGATCACCTACCAATGTTGTATCCAGATCAGATAAACAATCTAAATAGACCTGCAACTCCTACTTAAATAGAAGACACAATTAAAAGTCTACCAACAAAAAAAAGTCCAGGGCCAGAGGTTCTATCACAGAATTCTATCAGACTTTCAAAGAAGATTGATAATAAATATGAATATTTAATGGATAGAACAATAACTCTCCAGGGTAAAGTTTTTGCTACTCAGACACTATATAAAGAAGAAAGATTATCATTAACTGATAAAATAAGGTCTATGGAATCATATGTTTCAGAAGAACATAAAAAGTTGCATGAGTCCACGAGAAATCTGGAATCCCTTATGAGAGAGGAGGCTCATTCTCTAGAACAGACCTTAGGTGCTTGTTTGCAAGCCCTAGAAGACACTCTCAGTATACATGACAAGGGACCTAATAAGCAGAATGGCAAGACCATCCAGGTTGTAACATCTCCAGATGGCTCTCATACAATGGCTTATCCTATCATCATCCATGAGAGGCCAGTGGATGATAGACACCCTGAGCCACATGTGTAATTTATATTACAACTGATTTTGATGAGGGATTTTTAAAAATATGAAGGAAGCAGGGTTGGGGATTTAGCTCAGTGGTAGAGCACTTGCTTAGCAAGTGCAAGGGCCTGGGTTCAGTCCTCAGCTCTGGGGAAAAAAAAAAACAGAAAAAAATATGAAGGAAGCAATAGTCACATATGGAATACTCTCAACATATATAAGACAGATGTTAAATCTGTGGTCTACCTCACATAGAATCACTCCAGATGACTGGAATCAGTTAATTTCAGCTATTCTAGAATATAGCCAGCAGTTACAATGGAAAAGCTGGTTGAGAGAATAGGCAAGAAATTTAGAGCAACAAGGTAAACTCAGAGGTTTTGAGATCTCCCAAGATCAAATTCTTGGTGAGGGACATTTCACTGATAGGAATGTACAAGCCACTTATGATGAGCATACAATATCCCTACCCTATGTTGTACAGCAGCTCTAAATGCTTGGAAAAAAATTCCAGAACCAAGAAAACCAACTGAGGTAATCACAAAGATATTTCAGCAACCACAAGAACCTTCACTGATTTTTACAAAGGCTGACCACAGCTATAACAAAAGCTGTGTCAGATAAAGGATTAAGACAAGAATTAACTGAGTCCTTGGCATTCGACAATGCTAATACAGAATGCTAAATAATGCTTATACCATTAAAGGTCAGATTAGCTCCTTTGGGAAGAATGAATTCAGTATACTACCGGTGCTGAGTCTCTTAACTATAGTAATGAGGCTTGGATGGGAGAGGGAATTCCCAGAGGTGGAAGAAGGCCCCATGGTAACAAGTGTTTCAAATGTGGTACATCAGGTCATATAAGTAAAGATTGTACATAGGGTGCTCCTAGAAGTATATTCCTTCTAGAAATAACCCAAACAGGAAACCCCAAATTTCTGGGTTGCATAGAAGATGTGTCAAAGGCTGACATTGAACCAATGAGTGCAGATTAATAATAAATGTATAAGGCAACCCTTTATGTGTGGGAAATATGGAAAGATCTCCCATGCTCATGGATAGGCAGGACCAACATAGTAAAAATGGCAATCTTACCAAAAGCAATCTATAGAGTCAATGCAATCCCCATCAAAATACCAACACAATTCTTCACAGACCTGGAAAGAATAATACTCAACTTCATATGGAAAAATAAAAAACCCAGGACAGCCAAAAGAATCCTGTACAATAAAACAACCTCTGGAGACATCACAATCCCTGACCTCAAGCTCTACTATAGAGCTATAGTAATAAAAACAGCTTGGTACTGGCATAAAAAATAGACTTGAAGACCCTGACATTAATCCGCACACCTATGAACATATAATTTTTGACAAAGAAGTCAAAAGTGTAAAATGGAAAAAAGAAAGCATCTTCAACAAATGGTACTGTCGTAACTGGATGTCAATGTGTAGAAGACTGCAAATAGATCCATAACTGTCACTGTGCACAAAACTTAAGTCCAAGTGGATCAAAGACCTCAACATAAATCCAGTTACTCTGAACCTGATAGAAGAGAAAGTAGGAAGTAGTCTTGAACACATTGGCATAGGAGATCACTTCCTAAATATAACACCAGTAGTACAGATACTGAGAGAAACAATCAATGGGACCTCTTGAAACTGAGAAGCTTTTGTAGAGCAAAGGACATGGTCAACAAGACAAAGCAACAGCCTACAGAATGGGAAAAGGTCTTCACTAACCACACATCTGACAGAGGGCTGATATTCATAATATATAAAGATCTCCAGAAATTAGACATCTAAATGACCAACAGTCCAATTAAGAAATGGGGTATAGAATTAAACAGAGAATTCTTAACAGAGGAAGCTCAAATGGCTGAAAGACA
The DNA here is from genome assembly GCF_004664715.2 of Peromyscus leucopus. Lineage (NCBI taxonomy): Eukaryota > Metazoa > Chordata > Mammalia > Rodentia > Cricetidae > Peromyscus > Peromyscus leucopus. The sequence goes on along the minus strand of NC_051073.1, from coordinate 75,229,581 downwards.
TTTAAGGAATTGCTCAACATCCCTAATCATCAGGGAAATTCGAAACAAAACAACTCTGAGATACCATCTTACACCTGTCAGAATGGCTAAGATCAAAAACACCAATGACAGTCAATGTTGGAGAGGATGTGGAGCAAGGGGAACTCTCCTCCACTGCTGGTGGGAATGCAAGCTTATACAGCCACTTTGGAAATCAATATGGTGCTTTCTTAGAAAATTGGGAATCAATCTTCCCCAAGACTCAGCTAAACCACTCTTGGGCATATACCCAAGGAATGCTCAATCATATCACAAGGACACTTGCTCAGCTATGTTCATAGCAGCATTGTTTGTAATAGCCAGAACCTGGAAACAACATAGATGCCCTTCAACTGAAAAATGGATCAATGAAAATGTGGTACATATACACAATGGAGTACTACTCAGCAGAGAAAAATAATGACATCATGAGGTTTGCTGGAAAATGGATGGATCTTGAAAAAAATCATCCTGAGTGAGGTAATCCAGACTCAGAAAGACAAACATGGTATGTACTCACTCATAGGAGGATACTAGATGTAAAACAAAAGATGACTAGACTGCTACTCACAACTCCAGGGAGGCTACCTAGAAAACAGGACCTTAAGAAAGACACAGGGATTGCCCAATGACAGAGAAATGGAAGAGATCTACATGAACAACCTGGATGTGAGTAGGGGTAATGAAGGCCAAGGTTCAAGGGAAAGAGAGCTTAGGGGAACAGGAGATCCCAGCTGGACCAAAAACAGAGAGGAAGAACAAGGAAAGAGATACCAAGATAAATAAAGACCCCATAGGAATAGGAAGAAGCAAAGTGCTAGAGAGGTCCCCAGAAATCCACAAATATAGCCCCACAGTAGACTACTGGCAATGGTCAAGAGAAAGCTGGAACTGACCTACTCTGGTGATAGAATGACCAAACACCCTAACTGTCATCCTAGAAATCTCAATCAATGGCTGAAGGAAGCAGATGCAAAGATCCATGGCTAGGCCCCTGGTGGACCTCCAGGAGTCTAGTTGGTGAGAAAGAGGAGGGATTGTATGAGCAAGAATTGTTGAGACCAAGATTGGAAAAAGTACAGGGACAAATAGCCAAACTAATGGAAACACATGAACTATGAACCAATAGCTGAGGAGCCCCCAACTGGATCAGGCCCTCTAGATAAGTGAGATAGTTGATTAGCTTGAACTGTTTGGGAGATTCCCAGGCAGTGGGACCGGGACCTGTCCTTAGTGCATAAGCTGGTTGTTTGGAACCTGGGGCTTATGCAGGGACACTTTGCTCAGCCTGGGAGAAGGGGACTGGACCTGCCCTGACTGAATCTACCAGGTTGAGCTGAATCTCCAGGGGAGTCTTTGCCCTGGAGGAGATGGGAATGGGGGGTGTGCTGGGGGAAGACAAGGCGGGAGGAATGAGGACAGGGGAATCCTTAGCTGATATGTAAAATTGAATTAAATTATAAAATAAAAAAATACTCAACACATTGAAGAGTCTACCAGCCCTTGGAATTCTCTTGTATTTGTTATTTTTTAAAAAAAGTGTGGTAATTGGAGTATGCTGACAGATCTGAGAGCTGTTAATAAAGTAATTCAGCCTATGGGCTCCCTACGGACTGGGATGTCCTTGCCCTCTCTGCTACCCAAAGAAAGGCCTATAATAGTTATTGACTTAAAAGACTGTTTCTTTACCATACCCTTACAAGAAAATGATAGAGAAAAATTTGCCTTCACAGTACCTAATTATAACAATTTCCAGCCAGTCAAGAGATATCAATGGAAGTTCCTCCCATGGGGAATGTTTAACAGCTTTATCTTGTGCCAATATTTGGTGCAAAAACCATTGGAGGTAATTCATGTGAAGTTTCCACAATCCATAATTTATCATTATATGGATGATATCTTATTAGCTGATCCAAAGTTATGTACATGTTTGAAGAAATAGATAAAGTTTTGTAAATAAAGTTTTGCCTCACTGGAGACTACAAACTGCTCCTGAAAAAAATACAAAGAGGAGATTCTGTTAATTACTGAGGATATAAGATATAGCTACCAAAAAAATCAGATACCAAAAGGTACAACTAAGGAGAGATTGATTGCAGACTCTTAATGATCTTCAGAAATTGTTAGGAAGCATTTCCAACTTACTGGGTATCATGAGAATACCCAAAGATAAACTACAAAATTTGGCTAACACTTTAAAAGGGGACATAGAATTAAATAGTCCAAGAGAATTATCAGCTGAAGCTGAGAAGGGATTGGCTCTAGTAGAAAAGACAATTCGAGAAGCACATGTGGATCATGTGAATCCAGACCTTAAATGCATTCTGGTCATACTCCCCTCCAGACACTCCACCACAGAGATTTTGATGCAGATGGAAGATATTATATTGGAATTTATATTTCTACCATGTACGCCAATAAGGAATTAAAGACTTATATAGAAAAGATCTCTGATTTGATTCAAAAAGGAAAATTAAGACTTCACCAGTTGACAGGAATGGACCCAGCAGAAATTGTAGTACCTTTAACTGATGAGAAAATTTCCTCACTATGGAAAGATAATGAATACTGGCAGAGAGCCTACAATAACTTTTTGGGAGAGATTAACAACCACTATCCCAAAAGCAAGAGAAAAAGAATTCATAAAGATGACTGAATGGGTCCTTCTTCACATTGTACAACAAAAGCCAATGCTGGAGTCCTCACATTCTATACTGATGCAAATAAATTAGGGAAAGCAGGATATAGATGAAGAGACTTAAGTAAAGTGGTTCAAAGTCCATACAGCTCTGTACAAAAGGCAGAACTATATGCCATTATTATGGTACTGATGGACTTCACAGAACCCCTCAATATCGTCACTGACTCTCAATATGCAGAGAGAATTGTGTTACATATTGAAACTGCTGAAGTTATTCCTGATAATACAGAATTAACTTCATTGTTCATACTATTTCAGGAAATCATCACAAATAAGAAACATCCTATATATATAACACATATCAGATCCCATACGGGTCTGCCAAGACCTCTAGCACAAGATTGAGATTGATCAATAACTAATAGGTAATGAGCTAGGAGCCTCAGAATTTCATAAGAAACACCATGTAAATTGCAAAGGTTTGAAGAAGGAGTTCTCCATCACTTGGCAACAAGCCAAGGATATTTTTTAAAAATGTCCTACTTGTTCCTTCTAAAACCAAACTCCATTACCTGCAGGAAGCAATCCAAAAGGTATATGGCCTGGACATTAGGCTTAGGTATGTGGCCCTTGGACCATTAATGAAACATGCCTATTATGCAACTCCTTGACTATACTTTCCTGGTGGGTGTTTAATAGCATACATGTGACAAAAATTAATTACATTAATTTTGTTTCTTACTGTCAAGGCAACTTAGGAGTCTGTTTCATAGGTGTCACTTGGGCTTGAGAGGAACCTCTGGCTCAAGGCTTTCTTATTTCAAATCAATTTTTGGATTTTTTTAATATATATTTTATTTTACAATACCATTCAGTTCTACATATCAGCCATGGGTTCCCCTATTCTCCTCCCTCCTACCCCTTCCCCTTACCCCCAGCCTACCCTCCATTCCCACCTCTTTCAGGACAAGTCCTCCCCCGAGGACTGTGATCAACCTGGTAGCTCAGTCCAGGGAGGTCCAGTCCCTTCCTCCCAGACTGAGCCAAGTGTCCCTGCATAAGCTCCAGGTTTCAAACAGCCAACTCATGCAATGAGCACACGACTTGGTCCCACTGCCTAGTTGCCTCCCAAACTGATCAAGCCAATCAACTGTCTCAACTATTTAGAGGGCCTGATCCAGCTGGGGGGCCGTCAGCCTTTGGTTCATAGTTCATGTGTTTCCATTCATTTGGCTATTTTTTTCAATAATTGAGTAAAACTGAAATTTATTATAAGCCACAGTCATCCCAGGGACCTCCATGCTATATATATAGCCTCTATGGTTCTATGGGTTGTGGTCTGATTGTTCTTTATTTTATATCTAGAATCCACCTATGAGTGAGTACATACCATAACTGTCTTTCTGGGTTTGGGTTACCTCACTCAGGATGATTTTTTCTAGTTACATCCACTTGCCTGCAAATTTCATGCATTCATTGTTTTTCTCTGCTGAGTAGTACTCCATTGTGTATATGTACCACAAATTTTTTTTCATCCATTCTTCCGTTGATGGGCATCTAGGTTGTTTCCAGGTTCTGGCTATTACAAATAGTGCTGCTATGAACATAGCTGAGCATGTATCTTTATGGTATGAATCAGCATTCCTTGGGTATATGCCCAAGAGTGGGATGGCTGGGTCTTGAGATAATTCAATTCCTAATTTTCTGAGAAACCGCCATACTGATTTCCACAGTGGTTGTACAAGTTTACATTCCCACCAACAGTGGAGTGGTGTTCCCTTTGCTCCACATCCTCTCCAACATTGGTTGTCATTGGTGTTTTTTATCGTAGCCATTCTAAAAGGTGTAAGGTGGTATCTCAGTCGTTTTGATTTGCATTTCTCTGATGATTAAGGATGTTGAGCATTTCTCTAAATGTCTTTCAGCCATTTGTGTTCTTGTTTTGTGAATTCTCTGTTTAGCTCTTTAGCCCATTTTTTAATTGGACTGTTCAGTTCTTTGATGTCTAGTTTCTTGAGTTCTTTATATATTGTGGAGATCAATCCTCTGTCAGATGTGGGGTTGGTGAAGATCTTTTCCCAATCTGTTGGCTGTCTTTTTGTCTTATTGACTGTGTCTTTTGCCCTGCAAAAGCTTCTCAGTTTCGAGAGATCCCATTTATTAATTGTTGTGCTCAGGGTCTGTGTTGTTGGTGTTTTATTTAGGAAATGGTCTCCGGTGCCAATGCATTCAAGAGTGCTTCCTATTTTCTTTTCTATTAAGTTTAGTGTAAGTGGATTTATGTTTAGGTCTTTGATCCACTTGGACTTGAGTTTTGTGCATGGTGACACATATGGATCTATTTGTAATCTTTTACATATTGACATCCAGTTATGCCAGCACCATTTGTTGAAGATACTTTCTTTTTTCCATTTTATAGTTTTGGCTCCTTTGTCAAAAACCAGGTGTTCATATGTGCATGGATTAATGTCAGGGTCTTCAATTCAATTCCATTGGTCTGTATGTCGGTTTTTATACCAGTACCGAGCTGTTTTTATTACTATAGCTCTATAGTAGAGTTTGAGGTCAGGGATGGTGATGCCTCCAAGGGTTGCTTTATGGTATAGGATTCTTTCAGCTATCCTGTGTCTTTTGTTTTTCCATATAAAGTTGAGTATTTTTCTTTCCAAGTCTGTGAAGAATTGTGTTGGGATTTTGATGGGGATTGCACTGAATCTGTAGATGGCTTTTGGTAAGATTGCCATTTTTACTATGTTAATCCTACCTATCCATGAGCATGGGAGATCCTTCCATTTTCTGATATCTTCTTCAATTTCTTTCTTTAGAGATTTAAAGTTCTTATCAAAAAGGCCCTTCACTTGTTTAGTTAGTGTTATCCCAAGGTATTTTTTTTATTATTTGTGGCTATTGTAAAGCGTGATGTTTCTCTGACATCTTTCTCAGCCCTTTTATCATTTGTGTATAGGAGGGCTACTGATTTTTTTTGAGTTGATCTTGTATCCTGCCACTTTACTGAAGGAGTTTATCAGCTGTAGGAGTTCCCTGGTAGAGTTTTTGGGGTCACTTATGTATCCTATCATATCATCTCCAAATAGTGAAAGTTTGACTTCTTCCTTGCCAATTTGTATCCCTTTGATCTCCTTTTGTTGTCTTATTGCTCTAGCTAGAACTTCTAGTACTATATTGAATAAATATGAGGAGAGTGGATAGCCTTGTCTTGTTCCTGAATTTAGTGGTATCGCTTTGTGTTTCTCTCCATTTAATTTGATGTTTGCTGTTGGCTTGCTATAAGTTGCTTTCATTATGCTTAGAAATGTTCCTTGTATTCCTGATCTTTCTAAGACCTTTATCATGAAGAGGTGTTGGATTTTGTCAAAGGCTTTTTCAGCATCTAAGGAGATGATCATGTGGTTCTTTTTCTTTCAGTTTGTTTATATGGTGTATTACATTGACTGATTTTCGTATGTTGAACCATCCTTGCATCCCTGGGATGAATCCTACTTGGTTATGATGGATGATTGTTTTGCTGTGTTCTTGGATTCGGTTTGCCAATATTTTGTTGAGTATTTTTGCATCAATGTTCATGAGGGAGATTGGTCTGTAGTTCTCTTTTTTGTTGCATCTTTGTGTGGTTTGGGTATCAGGGTAATTGTAGCCTCATAAAAAGAGTTTGGTAGTGTTCCTTCTGTTTCTATTGTGTGGAACACTTTGAAGAGGATTGGTATTAATTCTTCTTGGAAAGTTTGGTAGAATTCTGCACTGAAACCATCTGGTCCTGGGCTTTTTTGGTTGGGAGACTTTTGATGACTGTTTCGGTTTCTTAAGGGGTTATTGGTCTATTTAAATGGTTTATCTGGTCTTGATTTAATTTTGGTATGTGGTATTTATCCAGAATTGTCCATTTCTTCCTGGTTTTCCATTTTTGTGGAGTACAGGTTTTTGAAGTATGATCTGATGATTCTCTGGATTTCCTCGTTGTCTGTTTTTATGTCTCCCTTTTCATTTCTGATTTTGTGAATTTGGGTGCTCTTTCTTTGCCTTTTGGTTAATTTGGCTAGTGGTTTGTCTATCTTGTTGATTTTTTCAAAGAACCAAATCTTTGTTTCATTGATTTTTTGTATTGTTCTCTTATTTTCTATTTTGTTGATTTCAGCCCTCAATTTGATTATTTCCTGGTGTCTATTTCTCCTAGGTGAGTTTGTTTCTTTTTGTTCTAGAGCTTTCATTTGTGCTGTTAATTCATTGGTATGGGATTGTTCCATCTTCTTTATGTGTGCATTTAGAGCTATGAATTTTCCTCTTAGCACTGCTTTCATAGTGTCCCATAAGCTTGGGTATGTTGTACTTTCACTTACATTGAATTCTAGGAACTCTTTAATTTCTTTCTTTATTTCTTCCTTGACCCATTGATGTTTCAGGTGGGTATTATTCAGTTTCCATGAGTTTGTGGGTTTTCTATTAAATTTTGTTGTTGATGATGTCTAACTTTAAGGCATGGTGGTCTGGTAAGATACAGGAGGTTATTCCAATTTTTTTGTATCTGTTGAGATTTGTTTTGTGTCCAAGCATGTGGTCAATTTTTGAGAAGGTTCCATGGGGTGCTGAGAAAAAGGTATATTCTTTTGTGTTAGGATGGAATATTCTGTAGATACCTATTAGGTCCATTTGAGTCATAACATCTGTTAGGTCCTTTATTTCTTTGTTAAGTTTCAGTCTGGTAGATCCATCTTTTGGTGAGAGTGGTGTGTTAAAATCTCCCACTACTAATGTGTGGGGTTTGATGTGCATTTTAAACTTTAGTCATGTGTCTTTTATGAATGTGGGTGCTTTTGTATTTGGAGCATAAATGTTTAGAATCGAGACTTCATCTTGGTGGATTTTTCACGTGATAAATATGTAATGTCCATCCTGGTCTCTTTTGATTGATTTTAGTTTGAAGTCTATTTTATTAGATATTAGGATAGCTACACCAGCTTGTTTCTTAGGTCCATTTGCTTGGAAAGCCTTTTCCCAGGCCTTTACTCGGAGGTAGTGTCTGTCTTTGGAATTAAGGTGTGTTTCTTGTATGCAGCAAATGGATGGGTCCTGTTTTCTTATCCATTCTGTTAGCCTGTGTCTTTTTATAGGTGAGTTGAGACCATTGATATTGATGGATATTAATGACCAGTGATTGTTAATTCCTGTTATTTTTTGTGGTTGTGTTGTGTTGTCCTTCTGTGGTGTATGTTGGTGTGGGATTATCTATTGCTTGATTTTTCATGGATATGTTTAGCTTCTTTGGGTTGAATTTTCCCTTCTAGTGCTTTCTGTAGGGCTGGGTTTGTGGACAGGTATTGATTAAATCTGGTTTTATCCTGGAATATTTTGTTTACTCCGCCTATGGTGATTGAGAGTTTTGCGGGGTATAATAGTCTGGGTTGGCATCCATGGTCTCTTAGTGTCTGCATGAGGTTTGTCCAGGATCTTCTAGCTTTCATAGTCTCTATTGAATAGTCTGGTGTTATTCTGATGGGTTTGCCTTTATATGTTACTTGGTCTTTTTCCTTTGCGGCTCTTAATATTTTTTCTTTGTTCTGTGTGTTTAGTGTTTTGATTATTATGTGGCGAGGGGAATTTTTTTTGGATCCAGCCTATTCGGTGTTCTGTAAGCTTCTTGTATCTTCATAGGTATTTCTTTCTTTAGGTTAGGAAAGTTTTCTTCTATGATTTTGTTGAATATATTTTCTGTGCCTTTGAGTTGGTATTCTTCTCCTTCTTCTATCCCTATTATTCTTAGGTTTGGTCTTTTCATGGTGTCCCAAATTTCCTGGACGTTTTGTGTTACGACTTTTTTGTCTTTAGTGTTTTCTTTGACTGACGAATCTATTTTCTCTATTGTGTCTTCAGTGTCAGAGATTCTCTGTTCCATCTCTTGCAATCGGTTGGTTATGCTTGTTTCTGTAGTTCCTGTTCGTTTAGTCAGGATTTCTATTTCCAGCATTCCCTCAGCATGTGTTTTCTTTATTGTCTCAAATTCATTTTTTAGATCTTGCAATGTTTCTTTCATCTGTTTAATTGCTTTTTCTTGGCTTGATTTGATTTCTTCCCATTTTTTGTTTGTTTTTTCTTCCATTTCTTTAAGGGAGTTTTTCATTTCCTCTTTAATGGAGTTTTTCATTTCCTCTTTAAGGGAAGTTTTTATTTCCTCTTTGAGGGAATGTTTTATTTCTTCTTTAAGGGCCTCTATCATCTTCTTAAAGTCATTTTTAGGTTTGATTTCTTCTGTTTCTTCTGTCATGATATGTTTAGGTCTTGCAGGTGTAGAATCAGTAGGTTCTGGTGTTGCCATATAGGTCTTTATGTTGTTGCCTGTATTTTTGCACTGGTGTCTACTCATCTCTTCCTCTGTGTGGTGCAGGTGGTGTCTGTGTCTGAGAGTGCCTCTCTTGTTCTAATTTTTAGTCTTGGTTTAGTAGTGGTTCTTGGTTAAATTGGTGCTATTGGGCTATTTCTTCAGGGGCAGTTGATTTCAGTCAGTGAATTATATACTTATGATTCTGGTGATCTGGTTTGGTGGCTGGGTAGCGCCTTCTTCTGTGTTCCCAGGTCACGTTTTGTTCATTTGTCAACTCCTCAGCTGATCTTGTTTCTTCAGACTTCAAACTGTAGGCATCTGAATCCTCTCCCAGATGGGTTTCAGCTGAGCAGGGTAGTCTCACCAACACCTCCAAGTTGTTGGGTTTCACAGGATCAGCAGCTGGGCCCTGGGTTGTCCTCAGACAGAGTGTTCAGATTCGTTCTGGTTCCAACCCACGGAGATAGCTTCTTCCCCAGGTGTTGGGGTTAGGGGCGTCCCTGTTCCAAACTGCATCTGCTTGTCTCCGTCCCTGGGCCTGTCTACCTCTGCGGTCTGCCGCCGGGCCTGTATGTCCCTGTTAGCTGCCGCTGGGCCTGTCTGCCTCTGTGGGCCACCACCAGGCCTGTATATCTCTGTTGGCTGCTGCTGGGCCTGTATGTCCCTGTAGGACGCCTTTGCCGGGGCCCGTCTACCTCTGCGGGCTGCCTCCGCGGGCTTACCTGCGTCTGCTTGTCTCCGCCGCCGGCCCTGTCTACCTCTGCGGGCCACCGCTGGGCCCGTCTCCAATTTTTGGATCTTTAATAAGATAACTCAAAGGCCTTGCTTGACTCTGGCTATGCTTGGTAGCTCAGAAGAATTTTTTACACAGTATTGACCCAGCTCTTTGTAGACTATACACTGGTTAAAACCGAGTGTGTTTTCCATGGCCTCCCTGATGAAGAACAATTATAAAACATGTTGAGAGATGTTCCACAGTGTCCTGGGACTTACATAGCCTTGAATGGTCATTCTCTCTTCTAATCCCACTGACCAAACTAGTATAACCACAAAGTATGGTTATTGAACAACCAGGAGGTCATTCATATCAGACTGGTATTTTAACTACTGTAAAATTTAGATAAAGCTGGGGAAAAGCCAAAACCCAAACACTTTAAACTTTGATTCTTTAAGACAGTCCTTGTAATTGCTCAGAAGTAGACCAATAATTCCATTGATTTAATCAGAAGTTTACATATCTTACGTTACTTTCTCAGATCCTCGTCTTAGGAGTCAGACATGATAACATTAATGATCAACAAGCCTAGCTGTGATGATCTTTTGCAAGTTGGTACAGATGCCACAGTAGTTGTTTTACTTAGAAGATGGTGCTGTATTACAGTAATCTAATAAAATAATGTTGAACCCAAACTGCAAAAATATAAATTAATATTACCTGTGTGTATACTGTTAAACTCTCAGGCTTTGTAAGTTCTCACGTGGCCTTAGAGAAAACACAAGACAGTCTTTATACCATGAATAAAGTGATCTACCATGTCAGTGCATTTAGATGTGAATGAGTGTAAATAGCAGATACACAAAAAGCATGTGCTCCTTTACAAAATTGAATCTAGTGATTTACACAGAACAAGTGACTCGCCATGGAACTCGAAGAACACTGGCTGGACCCAAAACACTTGCCTTCCTTAAAACCAGTATAGATTTGTCCAGTAGATTCTTATCTATTGGGTTGTTCATTGGGAATGGGGAGTGGCAAACTTTCCATTTAGAAACTTTTAACTTTATAATGGTATTGTGTGAATGGCAGTAAACACCCATGATCAAAGAAAGCCATGCCATTAGAACTATCTACTTCATTAATGTCTAACCTGAGACCCTGGATAGACTTCTGGTGACCAACTGTTTGGTAATGTGTAATACCTTTTGGTATCTTTAGACTCACCTAACCAGAAAGCTCTGTGAACATATGTTAAGTCAAGTGTTTGAGAAGTCACATGAGTGGAGCAATCTTGGAGACAGTTTTTCCCACCTGCAATAAGATTGAGATTACAAAGGGGAGCTTGAAATCTTGGGGCAGGGTTGCCCATTTCCTACCCTCAATCCTAATCCTCATGGATGTTTATATAGTCTGTCCACAGGGAGCAGCTAGTTCACTCTAGTCTGTCATGGAAAAGGCTGGAGTAAGTACTGGGATTTCCATCTCTCAGAACTTTGCCTTCTCCCTGTTTCCTCCTCCAGTCTTCCATATATGGTCAAACTGCCATCTAGTCCCTGGTTCAGAGACTCAGGCCCAGGATGCCCACAGCTCCATTTGCATTCCAAGATATTTATGATGCCAACAATCCCCCAAATTGTTGATTTTCCATAACCACACAAGCTGGGAGAGGTATTAGAAGTACCATTTGTCGAATTTACTGAGTACATGCAATGTGAATACTACTCCACTCCAGCCCCACATGATCCCAAAACTAATGTTGAGATATTTCCAGTAATCATTAACTCACACAAGTTCATAGAGATGGAGACAGAGCCAGATTTAGAAATGAGGCAGATGGGCTCCAGCCCATTAGCTTATTGTACAAATGGCCAATGGTATACTATTGGAAGCTCAGAAGCAAAGATTAATATGCCAGTTCTGCAAACCATCCATTCACCAATTCAGAAATTGTATCTCACAGAAATTCCAGAGAGGCAGTTACAATCACACACTTTCTAACACAATGATGAAGAACCAGGGCACAAATACAATAATTAACAGCTCAGTGTTCAATGTTTGGAATTCACTCATAGTCTTCTGGGCTCCAAAGTGCTTAGGCATCTCCTTTTCTCTGGCTCCCCGCCACAGTATGCATTGTTTATCTCATAGGCTTTGTTTGACTTCACAACCCCAGAACTTAGCCCCTTCTTTTTCTCCTGGCTGTATAGCAGTGAGTGGTTTCTTCTGCATCTAGTGCACCCCTGTTTACCTGCCCTGACAGGGCTTCCTTCCTGGAAAACATTTGGCAAAAGTGCATAGGAAATACAGAAATACAGCTTTATAAGCTCCACCTAGAAAAAAAAGTGGTCCATCTTTTTCGCAACCCATGCCAGAATCTGCTCACAGCAGTGGAGATTTACGTAGCTTAAGCAGGGTAAAGAAAAATATCCTGTATCCCTTTAGTCAGGTCTATGCATCAGAGAGATCTCAAATGGATAAGGACACAGTGTAGTAGAGCCTTTGCTGACTAATGCCCCATCTGTTGACAAATGAATATATGTTGGAACATCTCCAGATCTTTGTATCCTTTGAAGAGCATTCTCTGGGTATTTTACCAAGATGGGGATGAGTAACTGTATCCTCTTTCCAAATAGAAAGAAGCAGGGTATTCTGTTCTAATTTTTTGCACTTATTGAAGTGAGATGTGCCTTTTTAATACCCTATAACTTTACTGATTTACTAATCTTATGCCTGTGTAAAATCCACTCCTCAAAACACTCTCCGGACTCAATGTTTCCCACAACACAGTGAAAAACAAAAGCAGGAATGCTTAGTGTTTAATGAGGTAGAAGTGGAAGCAGATAACAAGGAGGAAAGAAGAGAGGAATTCAGACTTGGGTAGAAAGGGCTGCCCAGCAGGCACTCATCTCCCCACTCCCAAACAAGGTGATCCATCTTTGCCTCTAGCTGTTGGAAAACTATGATGCTGAGGCCCAGGGTCTTCTCTATTTCCTCCATCGCCTGACTGTTACAGTGGTAAGGATGGAATCCAGGTCCTAGTGTGTGTTTTCTTCTAATGTTGAGCCACACCCACAACACCAAAGCCAGGCTATGGCCATTTTCCTTCCTGCTCCCAGTCAGGTGTCTCTATTTAGCTATTCACAGCTATTCACAGCTCAAGGATCCAAGAGCCTGGTGTGGGGTGAGGAAGGTATTAGATGAAGAATAAGCTTCACTGTGGATCTCTGCCAGGTACATTGAATGGGGAATATTCTCTCTCCCACTCTCCCCACAAGCTTAACCAGTTTGTCATGGGTCCCATTTACCATATCTCTTGGCTGAAGAGTGGAAGCACAAGACTTTGCCCTGGTATCCAAGGTTGAAATCACCTTCCACCCTGCTCAATCAGAGCCCAAGCCCCTACCCTCCACACTTTCATTAGAGGTGGGAACTGACTGAGTTTCTCACTACACAGTTTTGGATGATAGTCATTTAGTGTTGAAGCAACCTTGTAGTGCCACATGGGTCATGGCTATTTCCAAGTCCTTTTCTAAGATTTTTAGTCATGTATAGGACCTTGAGAAGAGGTCATCTCCAATCCTAGATGACAGACCCTGAGGTATGTAACTGGAGTTCTGGTAGTTGTTTAGGGAATTGCTAAGCTTCCCCTCTGTCATGGACAAAGAATTGAATGACTGAGAAAAACAGACCAAGTTGTGGCGAAGGGGACAGTGACAGCTTTATACATTTAGGATTGGAGAAGACTGGAAGTCTATTAAATAGACGCTGGCTTGGGTACCTTACAGGGCCCCTGAGTGTCCCCTTTCCCCTGTTGGGTCTGTTGATACCCATCCCTATGCCTTCTAGCTGTTTCCCCTTGAAAAGTTTTCTACAAAGAAGTGACAGTCTCAGGAAGCCTGACTTTACTTTCCTTGACTACCCAACCCTCGTTCAATACATTCTCTGAAAGAACTAGTTTCATCCCCAAATACTTCTTCTGCCCATTAGGGGGCAGTGATGGGCTGATCATGAGAGGACAGTGCTGCCTGCAAGACCAAGTCATTCAGAAATCATTACTGCACAGGTAGCAATGCCATTGATTAGTATTACACAAGAGCTACCCTGTGATCTACTTCCTGTTCCATGATACCATTGGCCACATGAGTAGTGAATTCATAACTATGTTGTATACTTACTTCTTTATCCTGACAGAGTCATTGTCCAGGACAAATATTTCTACCAACAAAATAATTTAATAGTTTCATGGACACTACCTACTTAGTATAAAAAATAGACTCAGAAACTAAACATTTTCATGTTGGACAACTTAGTCTCAGCATATATAATGTTATATGTTCATCTCTATTGCTAGGCTCTTCAAACACTACAAAATTTCCGCTGTTTGACAAAGGATTCCCTTAGGATTCAAGTTGAAGATTTCAGCAGTGACATTTTCACTGTTTCTTTGGATATAATGTGTGGACAGCAGATGACAGTCAATCTCTCTATTGACAGTGTGTGCACTCTTGATTGTGTGCTCACAAGAGTGTCTGGGTATCTGAGGAGGCCAAGGAGGGCATCCAATCCCACAGTGCTGGAAGGACAGGAGATTCTGAGCTGTCTGACATGGGGGCTGGGAATGAAAATCACTTAATCTGCAGTAACAGCCAACACTCTTAACTGCTGAAACCCACACTTAACTCCAATCCATTAATAAATGATTACCTAGAAATGTCCACTATTACAGCCACTGGCTTTCTAGAGTTAAATAAAACAAAACAAAAAACTCTTAAACCAGGCATTGATTCTCTATGCAAAAGTAAATTGGGTTGCCTACTGCCTCAATTGACACATACAAAATTACATTAAGGGACAATTCATGTTCCACTCAGAGTCCAGACAGGGCTTTGTGACTTCCCAAATGGTCTCACTGTCGGCAGGAGGGGGACCTTGCAGTCACGCACCAGATGGCAGTCCATGGTTGCCTTAGGGAGTGATATGGCTAAGCACCTGCCTAGTTCTCCCCAATTTCTGATGTTTTTTCCTTCACTTTCAGGTTTTCTCTCCTGCCACTAGGTGGAGCTCACATCCTCACCGCGTGTGTAGTCTTTCCCCTTCTCAGTCAGACCCAATCTGAAGCAAAAGAAGGGGCCTATACATCCTCAGGAAGAGGGGCATTTGCATGGAGCCAGCCTGTATTTAGACTCCCCGGACAGATAAGAAGGGGAGCCCAGCTACAATCAGTCCATTGGAGTCAGGAAGCGGGATCTGGGTGTCTTCACCATGATGTCGGCTCCACTATTCCTCATCTTCCTTTGTCACTTAACAGGTGGGTGGATTTAAGGAATTCTGGGAGGGTAACTGTTGCTTGGGATGTTTGGCTTAAGTTCTTCCCTATGAATAAGGTTTCCTTGTCCTTACTGATGTATTTTATCTTCCTTTTACAGGGTCATATGCCCAGTTTGTGCTAACTCAGCCAAACTCTGTGTCAGGGAATCTTGGGAGCACAGTCACTATCACCTGCCTACGCAGCAGTGGTAACATAGGAAGCTACTATGTGCACTGGTACCAGCAGCACTTTGGAAGTTCACCCACCGTTGTCATCTATGGGGATGATAAACGACCATCTGGGGTTCCTGATCGGTTCTCGGGCTCCATTGACAGATCCTCCAACTCAGCCTCGCTGACCATCACTGATCTGCAGATTGAGGATGAGGGTGACTACTACTGTCAGTCTTATAATAGTGACTATAGTCACAATGATGAGAATCATGGGGAAGTAAGACAAAAACTCCCCAGAGCAGCAGCTGTGAAATCATTTGTGAAATAGACTATGTTATTTCACGTCTCCTTAAAAAAGTACTGCTTTTGGGGTTGCCAAGTCATAATTTCCTCTAGGTTCATTGCAAGAGTCTACTTTCTCCTCCCTCATATGGATGTCTGACCTCTTTACATTTTTAGGGTCAGTCCATGGAGTACATAGTGTTGAAGAAAGGAATTTTGGAGGGCAACACTACTGACATTTTGTGTCAGAGACTTCCTTGTATGTGTGATGTGTTTAGCATCATCTCTGACCATGAGTCACTTGCATGTTTTCATGTTTTCCCTCCATTATGACATCACTAACTCTCTGTATTGCCAAATGTATCTGTAAAATGGGGAACGGCACACTTGGGCAAAGCCACTGCTTCAAGAAGTTGCTCTAAACCATTAAGGAGGCCCTAGATTAGACTCTCACTTCACTAAAGCGTAAGGATGAGGTTTTTCTCCCTGAGAGTCTGTCCCCAGTCGCTAAACAAAACAATAGCATATTCTCATGTGGACAAAGCCTGGGTTATCCAACTCTATAGAAGCTCCAATCAAGGTCTATAATGGAATGTTAAGGGAAGACCTAGGGCATGCATAAATGTTAAAATCTACACATAGTGGATATGCAAATGTAATGGATCTCTCCCATCCTGTGAACTGTCCTTCATCTGGAAAGCTCTGAAGAGATGAAAGGTGATAATGAAAGGTGACAAAGCAAGCTCAGTGATGGACCCCAAGAAAACCACAAATACCATATTAATAATAATTATATCACTGGGCGGTGGTGGCTCACGCCTTTAATCCCAGCACATGGGAAGCAGAAGCAGGTGGATCTCTGTGAGTTCGAGCTATCCTGGTCTACAGAGTGAGTTCAGGGACACCCAGGGCTATGCAGAGAAACCCTGTCTCATAAAACCAAATATATATATTTGTATAGACAGATGTCTAAGTTCAGGTCAGAAAGGTAAGTAGTGATTAAATTCAACATGCATCACATTTGAGCACATATTGGATGGCAGAGAGAAGGGAAAGCGATATGTCAAAAAGTTGAGTAGACTTTTGCTTACCTTCTGATTTATTTTACTAACAATGAAAACCTGGGATAGATGGATTACTCACACACCCGATTTCTTGCTCACAATTTTTCAGTTTCATGTAATTTTCCATTTTCTGGATGATTAACCACTATAGTATATATTTTCCCCTTTCTGGCATCTTTTCTGCCTCTGATAGAGATAATGAGATCCTCACGGGAGGGATGAGGAAGGTACTAAGAGAAAACTGAGGCAATAAGGTAAAGAGTGGAATTTGTTAAATAAAACATGTAATTAAGGATGTGAAAACATGTCTTCTGCTGCAATTGTGACAGTGAAGAATAAGGAAACAGATCAGTTTAGGATCACCATAGAGGGGGGACAAGAACTTGGAGAAGAACTGTTTGTGCTAATAGAGCAAAGAGACACAGCTAAGACAGCTCCAGTATCTGGTCAGGGATTTGGATGAATTCCATGGGCATCATGCATGGACAGTAGAACCCTGTGTTGGTTAATACTTGAGACCCACTTTGATGATTATATCAAAAATAAAAAATAATATTGTGGGTACATTTCTGGGAAATCGATCATGTCAAAATATTATTAAAATGTTACTTTGGACAGGTAGATTGCTGACAAGGTGTTCGTGGTATGTAGGACTGGAAGGCACTCTTGGAGGCTCTGGGAGAATAAACCGGAAAGTTTGGAATGGACCCATCCTCTGAGGTGGACAACTGTGGGAGGTGTTGTAGATTCAGTAGGAAAGACAGTAGAGCTGTAGAGAAGAAAGGAGAAGATAGGAACAGAGAAAGGAAGGAAGCAGCGTGGAGGCAAGGAAAGACTTTAAAACTAAAAATTGAGTGGGTGGAGGGCTTATCTGCGACTATGGAATGAGTACAACTGCAGAGAGCAGGAACCAAGGCTAAAGAGAGGGAGCTTAGGAAAATATTCCCTGTACCTCCGGGCAATGGTAGAATTCAATTTAGAGAAACAATTAATACAGAAACAAAGTCCGGTCCCTGCATTGCCCACTCTGATAAACCCAAATGTGTGGTGAATGTATGCTAAGAGATGATCAGCAGAATTTTTTTGGCTTGAGGAAGGAAATTATTTTGAGTTATCCCAGTGAAGGGCTTTATGCAGTGGGAAACCTGTTGGGGATGTGGTCACTTCCTCAGTCAGGGTCTCCATGGAGGAGGAGGGAGTTTGCTGTCCATTTTTAGAGGAATGGAGAAGGTACAGCTATAGCATCCTGCCACAAGCTCAGAAAATGTAAGTGGCCTCTGCCTGCCTAGGGGAGATGCACTCACCCTCTCTAGTTCTGAGATATAGGAAGCGAAGAACCAAAGCACGCCCATTTCAAGGAAGCCCCTCACCTCAGCTTGAAACAGGCCTGAGTTTCAAAATTCTCAGAGCTGCTGACATAGGTCCCAGCACAAAGTCAGGATGTTTGGACAAAGAGCTTGCTGTATATACATTTATTCCTACCTTGAATTCCTGATGGAGCTGTAGCTGTATAGATAGACTTTTGTCTTAGAGGAATAACGTTAACAGACCTAAGAGCATAGTGTACATAGATTTTTTTTTCCCCTCAGATATCTCACGCCAGATGTAGTGTCTTCCCCGGACTCTGGGCTATCAATACCTTATGTCCTCTTTCATAACTAATGT
Organism: Peromyscus leucopus; assembly: GCF_004664715.2. Classification (NCBI taxonomy): domain Eukaryota; kingdom Metazoa; phylum Chordata; class Mammalia; order Rodentia; family Cricetidae; genus Peromyscus; species Peromyscus leucopus. Next base: position 75,211,378 of record NC_051073.1, on the reverse strand, counting down.
ACACTAGCTGCATTCAGTCTTCCCACATTCCCTTATATTTGGCCTTTCTCATTATCTTTTCTTCATGTTATACTATACCCACATGTATGTTTGTTTAAATATATATATATATTATTATTGGCTAGATTCCACATATGAGAAAAAACATGAGGGTGTGTGATTTCACCTAATATTGTACATTCTAATTCCACCCATTTCCTGGAGTTTTTTCAACTCCCTTTTGCTTTAGAGATGAATAGTCTTTGCGCGCGCGTGTGTGTGTGTGTGTGTGTATGTTCCAAATTTCCACTATCCACGAATCTATTGATAAACAAGCTATGAAGATTCCAATTTTTTCCTATAGTAAATAAAGCAGCAATAAACATGAGATACAAATATCTCTATGGTAGGAAATGGATTTCTCTGGGCATTAGCCCAGGAGACAGAGGTTTGTTTGATTCCACTGTTATTTAATGTCAAAAACTCTTTGAAAGCTCTGAGTCTTAACCTCTTTTCTGAAATGTAGCTGGTGAAGAACTTCCTCCCATTCTTTGGGTTGTTTACTCTGCTGACTGTTTCCCTTGTTGCACAGACACTTTTTACTTTCATGTATCCATCTGGTGATACATGGGGTCAGCTTCTGTGCTGTTGCTGTTCTATAGAAAGAGTTCTTGCCCATGCCAATATTTTGAAGAGCATCTCCTGTGTATTCATCTGAAAATTTCAGAGGTCTAGATGTTGGTTAATGGGTGCGCTGCTCGGCTGCGGCGGCCATGTGGTGGGGGGGGGAGTGCTGATCGGAAGAATCACAGCCATGGTTACCTTTTTAGAGCTTTATTGGGAGTCCTCTTCATCAAGGGATCATGAGGGTTGCGACTGTACTGTAGTTGGTACACCATTGAACCCTAGACACCATTTACCCCCGTGTCAAGATCAAAAATGTGCCTGCCCTTGCCAGTACAGCCCGAGGACAACCCACAGGGTGTGCATCGCAAAGAATACAGCTCAGACTACAGCCGCAAGAACAGCAGACTCACTGTGGTGACAGCAGCAGTAGCTGTGTGGGGGTCCAGTGGAGGCAGTAGGCGGCAATCATCACAGCAGGTACTCAGTGCTCGGTGGCGTGTCTGAGTCATGGCACCAATGTTGGTTAAACAGCCGCCTGCAGGGGCCATGCCAGCAGAGGAGAGTGCTGATTGGAAGAATCACAGCCATGGTTACCTTTTTAGAGCTTTATTGGGAGAGGGAGGGAGACAGGGGAGAGGGGGGAGAGAGGACAGATGGAAGGAAGGAGCTGAAAGGAAAGAAAGGGACACACAGAGGGCCTACCCACTTTTTAGGCTGGGGCGCCATTGCAGGCTGATGAGGTAATTAAGGACCGAAGCCTTATACTAGGGTTAGTCTTGGATCTATTTTGAATTGATTTTTGCACAAGGTGAAAAATATAAATCAAATATCTTCTTCAAGTAGAAATCCAGTTTCACCAGCACCATGTGTATGATAGGCCATTTTCCTCCAACTATGTTTTTGCTTTGTTAAAACTAAGTGAGCATGTCTTTGCCAATTTGGTTTTTGGTTCCTCTATTTTATCTCACTGATCCCTTATCTATTTTTATAATGCCAGTACCAGATTGTCTTTATAGTAAAATTTGAGGTAGTTCTCATACTGTTCTCTTCTAAACCTGTAAAATATGATATAACAATTTTAGTAGTTTTTTCATTATTCCTGTAAATTAATTTAGATAATATAAACATTTTCACAATATTACATCTGTCAATCCAGGAACATGGGGTATTTTTCCATTTCTCCATGGGGTATGCTGGGGAATGATACTCTCCAGCAGTTACTGATCCTCTCTTCCCACACTAGTTCCAGAAGCTGCCTGGCCAAGCTTCTAGGCTCTGGTTCACCCAACAACAACAGGCACTCCCAGTCTCCTGTCACTTTTCACCTTAAACATAACCATGTCCTGGCTCTAGGGTTACAATCTGAGGACAGTGCTGAAGGCGACTGCATGAACACTGCAGTGGTGTCAGCACAGTGAGACACACATGGAGAAACAAGACACAAATGTGCATTTGTCTGAGCCTGGGTGTAAACCCTGTCCTGTGGAGTGGGTCCCATGACCAGGCTCTGTTGCCATCCTGATGTTGACTCTCCACAGACAAGAAGGTGAAGGGAAGCATCTGCCTTCATTTGTGTCCTAGTTAGAGTCATAAATGTAAACATGTTTGTCAACTGTTGTGATTGTGATTTTTAAAAGTACAGAATTCAATTATTATATTTCTCCCTTAGATGTGTTAATTGCAAGACTGGAGTCAAAAGTTTTCTAAAGAGAAGCATTCTCAAGGCTGTTCTATACAAGTACATCAAAGTGAAGTAATTATCCTTTCCTATTTTCTAACTATTGTTTTATTAACTATTATTTGGAGACAATACAAATTCATTTTGTAGTTTTTAAAAGTCATGAAAAAATTTCTTCTCTGACATTATGTTAATGTATTTTCCCCTAAAGAAGTTATGGTAATGTAATAAATCTGAGTATAACTTTATGTAATCTTATTATAAGATGGTAAGTACTACTGCAGATACCTCAATCAGATGAGCTCATGCTGAAGCACTGTGAGTTCCCTCTGCCTTCATGAGATGGCTTTGAGAGATGGTGACATTGTGATGGATTCCCATGTGAAGTCTAATGTGTACACATGGCTTTGTAGCTGCTGACCAAAAATCTCCTAAGATTGTTTAGAAACATCAGGGACAGAGGAGAGGAGAAAGAGGTGCCATAGGATGCTGAGCTCAGCATGCCCATTTTACAAGTCTGTCCTCCATAAATCAGTATGAGATAACAAAAGTCACTCTTGTGTTAATCCACAGTGTGTACATTGTTACTGCCATCCCAAGGAACTAACAAACTAGGCAATCCTTTGTAAAGTACTTATGAATTTGTGCACATTTTTTGATCTTGACTCACATTTTATCCTTGCAGATACTGACCCATTGGCTTATATTTCTACCTTCATGACTGCAACTAGTCTCTAATGTTAAACAATTTTCAGTCCTAAATCATAAATATATTTTTCTTCTTTCAATGTTTTAATACTGTAAGCAGCTATATAGAAGTGGAACTTCTAGAAGATGCCCTTTTTCAATGGCATCCACCTGTGAATGTGTGAACATGCAAATATTCCTTCTTTTTAGGAAATAAATTTCAAATACTTAGTGAACTATGTGACACCAAGGGACATGCTTTTAATTTTTAGCAGAAACCTTAAGAAAGTTAATCCTGTCATATAATGCAGAGACTGGAGTCAGGAAGTTCTTTTACTGCACATGGTGGTAGAAAACAATAAATAAAAGAAAAGGAAAAGTTCAGTTCATAACCCAAACCACAACTGTTTGTAGCCTGTGTTAGAGAAACACTTTTTAAAATCCAATGTGCACATGGAATCTGTATCTGTGGGTCAGAACTGGGCCTGACACCCTTCACTAGTACAGTCCTCTTTCCCAAGGAACTCACATCAATATTCAAATGTCAGCAACACCAAAGGGTCTAAATAAAATCAAAACCAAAAGTGATATGGATTCACAGCACGCCCCCCACAGTTGGGCATGGTTGTGCATGCCTGGCAGACCTAGGCACATCTGCATAGCCATTTCCGGATCAAAATGTCTAGTGTGACCAGGACCCCGTGGCTTTGCATGGTTCTGTAAAGCACACAGTGCAACCATGTGATCTACGTGCATACGTGGAATAGCCACATGGGCCTGTGTGCTCAGGAGCGGTCCAGCCTTTGTAAGCCAGCACCACGATTCCCAGCTCCATCTTTACTCACGTGTCTTTTCCACAGCCCTGTGCACCTCTGTCTCTCTCCTTTATCTTAATAAAACTCTTGTTAGTGCAATCTGTCGTGTTCCGTGACGTTTCCTCACAGGGTAAGAGCGCTGCAAATAACCAACTAAAAGGGCACAGAAAATAGAAACAAAATAGTCATGAAAGGATCAAAATATTTTTAAAATATGTATCTATTTATATACAGATTTATTTAAGAATTTAATGTGTGTGTGTGTGTGTGTGTGTGTGTGTGTGTGTGTGTGTGTGTGTAAAAATGCCACAGCATGAGCTGAACAGTTAGAGGACCACTTGTCGAAGTCTTCTCTTTCCTTCCACCATGGCTGTTCCAGGAATCAGCGGGCACTGAGATGCTTGGCGGCAAGAGCCCTCACGGGCGGGCCATCCTGCTGGTTCTGAGTAGGACACAATGTGTAGTTTCATGCACGTTTTCAACCAGCAATAACAGAAGTCCAAGCCTCATCTGTTTTCTTTCTTCCTTCCTTGTTTCTTTCTCTCCTTTGTGTCTTTCTTCTTTTTATCTTTCTTTCTACTGTTTTATCAATTAATATTTTGTCTTAAGATTCTTTACTTTTTAAAAAAACTTTCTCATACAATCTATTTTGATCATATTCCTTCCCTTCCCCCAACTCTTCCCAGATCCTCCCAGTTATCTACCCACCCAACTTCATGTTTTTTCTCTTTCAAACAAAGCAAGACAGGAAAACAACAACAACAAACCTAAAAAGAAAACCAAACTGAACAAACTAAAATGGGAAAATCAATAAGATAAAATATACAAAACAAATAAAAAGGACACACACACACACACACACACACACACACACACACACACACACACCATGGAGTCTGTTTCCTGTTGACCAAATACCTCTGGCCATCAAGCGTGCCCTGGTGGGTGATTGGTATTGCTAGTGACACTCCATTGGAGAAAACTGATTTTCTCTTTTCCAGAAGTTATCTATGGCCACACCTTCATGGCTAAGGGTGTGACTGTTTGTCTACTTCTCTTTCCCTGAGCTGGGATTTTGTCTGTTTTGAACCTGTGCTGGTGTGCATGCTGTCAGTCTCTGAGTTCCCATGTGGATCAGTCCTGCTGTGTCTGGAAAATGCTGTTTCCTTGGAGTCATCAGCACATCTGGCTCTTACAGTCTTTCCACCTCCTCGTCTGCACATTCCCTGGTTCTGGAGGACAGGGTTTGACAAAGACTACACAGGCACAAAATTTCTTTAACCATGCATAAGTTAAAGCATATCTGAGCAAACCCACATGGTCCTGACATTCCTCTTGTTCCAGCTTATCTCCCCAGTGACCAATTCTTCTATCATGATTCATTAATTCTTGCCTCCAATTTAGAGGTGTTCCCTTTTCTCATCATATATCCCACTAAACCCCTGTCAATTAAATACAGTATTTTAGTATCAGATAAGTAGTAGGCAGGTTTCCATGAGTGTTTTTGAAAACCATCATACACAATCATTCTTTATCAGTACTTTCTAATCCTGTTGCACCCAAAATCCAAAGTACCCAAAGACCTCCCAGAGATCTATGTGATTGCAAAAGCAAAAACCTTTTAATTCACGAGTTTAAATCCAGGCCCTCATCCATCTGTCTCAGCGGTGGAGTGAGAGGGACCCTAAGCAGGAACAGGATGGGATTTTTATAGTGGTTAGGGTCAGGGGTCAAGGAAAATTCCAACTCTATATGGTCACAAGCTCAGGATTGGTGCTTACTTCAGGTTGGAGACGCTTGGATTGAACTGATTGGAGAGCTGCAGCTGCAAGGAAATGGCCATATCCTCTGACAGTTTATGTCATAGCATCTGTGTCACCGGCAGACCCATTTTCTCTGACAGTTAGACATTCACTTCTTATCTGCAGGAAACGTGCTCCCTCTGACAGCTATGGTATACAATCTATCATATCCCTTAGGTTATGGGAGAAAGTGTCTTGAACTCTTTTTTTTTTAATGTGGCACTTAATTGTCTGGGTCTAGGGGCAGCAAGCACATCCTCTGGTGAGTTTCCCAGGGCCTGCAGCTCCCAGTCTGACCCTTCTCTAAGATGGCTGTAACCCTGTCATCCTCTCAATCCTTACTTAAGGACAATTACAGACCCATTGTGTTCTATCCCCCTTTTTCCAATATTTCTGTTTTGTCTTATCATGTTATTTTCTAATTTTTTTATTTATAATCCATCAAGGGAGTCTTGCAGTATAATATTTACCATCATAGATGCCAATATTCACATTGTGTCTCTGTGGGTCAATCTGCTGAGGAACCAAGTAGAGAGAGAGAAAAGCCTGGCCTCTTGAGCATTCCAAGAAGGGGCTCGTGGAGTAAATTTCTCTGTCCTCAGCTTCAGTGGGGAAAGCCCCTGAGTAAAAAGATCCTAATAAATACAGTCTAGCAACAGTGGTTCTCAAACTTTCTAATGTGGAGACACCTTAATACTGTCCCAGGTGTTGTAGTGACCTCCAACTATAAAATTATCCATTGCTATTTCAGAACTATAATTTTCCTACCGTTGTGTATTATAATGTAAATATCTGATCTACAGGATATCTGATCTATGACTTCTGTCCTGTGTGGGTCCTGACCCTCAGGTTAGGAAGCACTGGTTTACATAATGTTTCCACTGAGCAGAAGTAAACAAAACAAAAGAGGTAATGTAAAATCAGCCTCAGAGGAGGCAAATTCTTTTGTCATTGATCAGAAAGTGTTTGATGATCACAACCTGGAAGAAGTCATGTGGACACAGACATGACAGACCTGAACCTGCTCAGTGGGGTCTGTAGATGACACTGAAGAGTCTGGAGACTCTCAGCTGACAACACAAACATCTGTCTTTTTGTGTCTGTTCAGGACTCAACAGGCCCAGCAGCTGGGGACAATATGGTCCCTTGGGCAGCCTCAGTCAGGAAGTGACACCTAGGCTCTTAAAGGCACACACACCTAATAAGGGATTTGGTTGACTAAGAAAAATTTGCATGAAGGTCTGTCAATTCTCTGAGAACTGTTAAAGGGTTAGAGAGACCTGCACCATGTCTGTCTCAGCAGAGCTCAGTGGTGTCTTCACCATGGCCTGGACTCTTATCCTCTTCTTCCTCCTTCATTGCACAGGTCAGGAATCATCTGCACCCTGATCCCATTTCAGGGAAATCATCTGACAGCAGATAGATTCCTCTGTCTTCTCTCAGCATGGGCATAATGTGTTTCTCTATTTTCAGGGTCTTTCTCTGAACCTGTGCTGACTCAGTCACCCTCAGCCTCTGCCTCCCCGGGAGCCTCAGTCAAACTCACCTGCACGTTGAGTAGTCAGTACATCACCTACACCATTGGTTGGTACCAGCAACATCCAGACAAGGCTCCTAAGTATGTGATGTATGTTAATAGTGATGGAAGCCACAGCAAGGGGGATGGGATACCTGACCGCTTCTCTGGCTCCAGCTCTGGGGCTCACCGTTACTTAAGCATCTCTAATATCCAGCCTGAAGATGAAGCAGACTACATCTGTGGTGTAGGTGGTACCATTAGTGGACAAAACCAGTGAACATAGTGAACTAGATAAATGGGGAAGCAGAACAGAAACTGTTTTACTCTCTTGCTACCAAGACTGGCCTATGATTATGAGAAAGAACATCTGAAGTTCTGAGATATCACACTCATTGCATATTCTCTGCTTATTATTCTGAGAGACCATACATCTATCAGGGTCTCTAAGGCTCTCACTGTTCCCTCACCAGTGTTCACAGGAATGTGTGTTCCTTGTAAGATGCCTCTCTTGTCTCATGATCAAGAATGTGGTTTGTAACTCCAGCAAATTACCCAAAAACACAGCATATGAACATTTAATGTGCAGTGTGATTGAATTCCCAGGAAAATGCATAATATACAACAGCCACAGGGGCTGATATTGAATGTACATGACCTTTTCCATGTCCCTCTCGACACTCCCTCTTGACCTGGTAAGCCCACCAGAGACTCTGAAGGAAGGACAAAGCAAACACCATGTGAGTTAGTCTCTGCCAAACTTCTTACATGACCTTGCCATATCCCCCTTGAATCCCTCCCTTCCTTCACACCAAGGCCATCTTTAGAATCTCACTTTAGCTTATAAAATAACCAAAGAAGTTACAAGAAACCATGTATAGACAGAAAAACACAAAAGTCCTACAAAAGGCTCCAGTTTTGTCAGGATCTGGGATGGATTCTTTTGAAAAGGAACTCAGAGTGAGATGATCAAAAGAATAAAAGTTGTTCTCCTTGAGACTACTCTGAAGCCAAACTCATTGGTCAGAACCCCACAGCAGCAGGTTCTGAGGCAGCTGTAATTTTCTGTTGGATCAGAGCCCCACAGCAGCAGGGCCTACATTTGGCTTGGAGGTTCCATTGGGTTTGCCAACATTTCTGAGTCCTTACTTGGAATGGCATAACTTTTTCTTTTTCTTCCTTTTTGGTTCTTTCTTTCTGATGGTGACCAGAGCCTAAAGCCTGCTTTTTCTGGTGTTTTGGGCTTCCTCACTCTTCCCCTAACACTCTACTCTCTCTCACATGGCTGATTGTGTGCTGTATTAGTTACTCTTCTGTTGCTTTGATAAAACACCATGGCCATGGCATCTCATAGAAAGAGGATATTTTCACGAGTTTATGTTTTCAGAGGGATAAGAATCTGTGTTTTGTGTGGCAGGCACAAAAACAGAAGCAGAAGCTGGGAGATCACATCTCCAATGTCAAACAGATAAAATGGTTCTGGTGCAAGACTTTGATATTGCAAACCCCAGTGACTACCTCTTCCAGCAAAATCACACCTCCTTGACTTATCCAAATAACACCACTGACTTTGGACCAAGTGTCAAATGACAGAACCTGTGGGAACATTCTCACTCAAATCACCACATCCACTGTGCATCTTATAGCCATGCTGGCTTAACTCAAATGCATGGCTTCTTCTTGCCCATCTTCCTTCTCCTCTTCCAGGAAGATGCCAAGATCTACAGCTTGTTTTATCTTGAGTGTTCTTTTTTAAGGTATAATAAAATTGTCCACAAGCTTAAAAATAACAATTTAAAGAGGGAGAGGGAGAATGAAAGAAAAGTGAACAGGGAAAGAGAGACTGAAAGAGAAGAGGAGAGTGAATGGGAAGGGAAGTAAGACAGACAGACAGACAGACAGACAGACATATGAATTGATTCCATTAATATTTAAATTAATTTTGAAACGTGTCTTAATTTTGGTCATTGTGTTACTGATTTTTGTTTTAGTTTGCATTCAGTGATATTGCGTGTTTGGTGAATTATGGCTTCTTAATTCCTACCACAGTCTCTGTGCAATGCCTATTCCTCTCCTGAGCTCAAAACAATGCTTCCTGTATTCTCTTTAGGTTTGGTCTCTTACTTATAATTTTTAGGATATTTTTGCCATGGAAATTTTAATCATTGAGCATAATTTTATTGGGTATATAACTCTAGGTTCACCATCACAGTCCTTTAAGCCTTATAAAATATTGCCCCAAACTCTTCAAGATTTGAAAGTTTATATTGATAAATTGGCTATTTTTGTGATGGATTTTCCTTTATATGTGACTTGATTTTCTTTTATTGCAGATCTCATATCAATTTCTTGGTTCTGTAACTTAGTCCTTTAGATTATATGCCATGTTTTTTTTTTCTGGTTCTGTCCAGATGGTATTCTGTGAACTTCTTTTATTTGTATGAATATGTAATTGCTTAATTTGTAGAAGATTTTTCTCTGTAATCTTCTTGAAGAGAAGATCCACGCCATTAGTTGGAAATTCTTCTCCATCATACAGGCCTATAATTTGAAAATTCATTTGTTTTTACTTGTGTCCCACATTTCCTGTGTGTTCTACCCCAACTCAAGTGTGTTTGTGTATGTATGTTTTAGAGTGATAGAGACAGACAGACACACAGACGGACGGACAGATGGACAGACAGACAGACAGACAGATAGATAGATACATAGACAGACAGATAGTTATATGATAGATGAACTTTAATTGGGTGGATAAAGATAATGGGGAGAAATAGGAGCAGTTCAGAGAAGAGAAAACATGATCAAAATATATAAACAATTTTAAATATTTTATGTCTCTTTGGCTTGGCTTTCTTTTCCTTTATTTATAAGTTTTGTTTTCACAGTGCCCCAGATTTCCTGTAGGTTTCATGACTGGATTTTTTATGTATATATTTAACATTTCCTTTGTTTGACCTTTTTTCAAGACCGGAAATTCTATCTTCCATATCTTTTAATTTATTGGTGAGGATTATCTCTGAGGTCTTTCTTTGATATTTTGAGTTTTTAATTTCCAGTTTTGGTTTACTTCATGTTTTCATTAGTAATTCTATTTCCTTGTTAAGTCTACTTTCCTATCTCAGGTTTTTTTCATCATTTTATTCCACTGTTTGTGTCTTCACGTTCTTCATTAAGGCATTTACTTCTATCATCTTAGGATCTTTGACACAGTCATAACTGATAATTTGTAGTCTTTGTCTAGTGCTTCAGCTAAATTGGTTTTTCAGGCCATAACACAATGGAAATCCAAGCTTCTGTAGAAAGCATATTGTTCATGTTTATCTTTTTATGTTTGGATCTAGGATCTGGAATTATGCTGACTGAAGTATTTCCTGCTATAGATATTTGATCTCATCTTTGTTACAGGGGTATGCTGTGGTTTCGTTGCTGTTGCCCACTCTGGGTCCTAGCCAAGTGTGGCATCTGTGGAGTTCCTGATTCCCAGCCAAGTGTGTTGACTCAGCATTCCCTGCTGGTGAGCTGTTCTTCAGGTCAGCAGAAAATCACAAGAACTGAGATGGTCTAGAAGAATAGGCTGAAACCAACAACTGGCTAGAACTTGGGGGACAGTGGATCCACATCAGGAAGCCCTGTCTCACTGTGATGCTGGTGGCCTGAGGTGAGGGGCTCAACAGGCAGGCTGCAGTAGGACCAAGGTAAGTTTGGAAATGGAAAGGAGGGTAAAGATGTTCTCCCTGAATTCCAGACTAGTATGGCAGCTGTGATCCCTGGTAGACAAAGGTTTGGTGGGCCAGTGAAGTCACAGAGGATTAGAGATGGGCTAGAAGAATGAAAGAGGTTGCCAGAAATAGCTAAGGAGACTCTGGTTCCAAACCATGGACATTATGCCCCAGGGGAAACTCTAACATTCTTGGAAACAGTTAATCAGATCTCCCAGAAGGACCCAGAAGTCCAAGGTTTAGATGAGAAACCCTGAAGTCATTTAAAAGCCCCTCCTGGCCACACCTGATTTCCCATTCCCAAACTTCCCACAAGGCTACAGAGTATTTGTAACCCAGTTGGTACTGACACTTCCTCCTTTTACAGGAATTTGTAGGTGAGTGCACAAAATGAACATTTAAATACCAATTTAATAATGATGACCAGTTTTCAGTCATTCATTCATTTATTCTTTTGTGTTAAAGGATCTACATTTTACAGTACTAGATAAGTGATTTTGAATGAAGACCCTGAACAGAACAATCAAATCTAATTGATTTGTTCATAGTTCTTCCTGCAAAAATTGGAATCTCACATTTATTTTATGGTCATGTTATGGGCTGCCTATTGAAGTTCCATTGTGGACCTGTAGTCTTGCTGAATGCCAACACATTCAGGTCATGAGATACAGACATCTGATATTTAACAAAATGCTATGACAGAGGAGTGAGAATTATAGGGCCATCTTTCCTTCTGAGGGACCATTGGATATTAGAAATGGGGATGTAATAAGCAACCTGTCCCCTATTGTCCCCTGGATTGGGTCTTTTTGGCTTCTGTGGAATCCACTTCAAAACTGTTAATGCCAGGGTCCTATATTCTAGGGTAGATGGCAGAAAGCAGGGAGCATTACCCAGCTATGGACACAAACTTGGATGTCTACAGTATTATCTGGACATTCACCATTACCTATTACTTTCTCTCATTTACAGAAGATCTGCCAAGCCTTTTCCACCTTGTTCAGCCAGAACATGACTCATGCTTGGAACTGACTTTAAGATTATTGTAGGTGATATTGTTTTGATAGGACCTTGACAATGATCCCTCATATACTGAGCCTCCTGGCCTGGCATCCATTGAAATGGTTTCCACCACAGAGGTACCCAAACAAAACATACTCTGCTGCCCAGTGTGAGGATGCACAGAGAACCAGCAGAATCAAGGCAAACCCTTTACACAGCAGGCTTGTTTTACCCCCCAGGTGATCCATATTCTACCTGGGACCATATCCAAGGTCACCATTATCGGAATGCTGAAATAGTGATGGATAGGCCATGATGTGAATGGTGGTGAGTTGTATGAGTCATAAAATCTTGTCAAGCAGTCACCTTATTGCATAGGGTAGTGACAGTCCTGCTTCCTAAACTTCTAAGTCACCAGTGTAGTATTGATGCTGCTAACACGTTTACAGATTGCGCTATTGGTTGCAAATGAACTAATTTTATTGATCATTTCCAGAGTTTCAAAAAAAAATGAAATAGTTAGAGAAAAGTGATAATCATAGAGTGGTTTTTCATGCCTGGCATCCCAACATTTAGAAAGCTCATGAAGAAGAATTAAATGTTCAAGGTAACTGGAATGTAAATGCAATTCTCTTTATCAAAAACTTGGAATAAAATAAAAAACAAAAATACATGTACAATTGATCAAAATTAAATAGACTCTAAAAGATATATGCCAATGTATATACATACACACACATATATACATACATATATATACATATATATACACACACAAATATATATACATATATATGTTTGTAACAATAAAAAGTAGATATCATGATATTGGGAAATGGGACTTAGGAGGAAGTAACATGGAGAGAAAGGAGAGTGAAGTAAAGGCAGAGCTTATTTATGAAGTTCTCAAACATTATTAAAATAATATATAATATAATATACTATTTTACTATTCCTGAAATTTTCTGGGTGAGTTCCCTCCCTAGGTTTCTGCCTATATCCTGGAGTAACACTGTCATGTGTCCCTTAGAATGTGATATACATATGCTTATACATGTGCATACATACACACACACACACACACACACACACACACACACAAGGATACATGAAAGAGACAAAGACAGACAGAGAGAAAAAGAGAGATACCCAGAGATACACACATACACACACACAAACACACACACACACAGAGAGAGAGAGAGAGAGAGAGAGAGAGAGAGAGAGAGAGAGAGAGAGAGAGAGAGAGAGAGAGAGAGGTGAATTTCAAACCTGGAGTTTAGGAACACATACTGTCCTGCTTCCCCACACACTTCTGTGTTCTGGCCCCAGGATGTTGGAGTGAGTCTTTAAAGGCTGGACTCCCTGCACCTCTTCAGGTTAAAAGGGTCTGGTGTCAGACAAAGAAGGAAGTTACTGTTCTTAACTCTTCCACCAGCAGGGGTAGCAGGGTAGCACTCAGGAGCAGGCCATGGGGAGACTAGGGAGGACAGCAGAAGTTGGAGAGTGATGCTAGGACAGGGATTTGGCCAGTGTAATCGTCAAGGGACAGTTTGTGGACTACAGTGATTACTTTCAGAGTGTCACACAACAGTATCACCCCAGGAAACAGACAGAACCCACGGCAGTGTGATGGACTCAGCCAGGAAATACTCTGCCATATTGCAGTACCAGGTGTGAACCTGGGTAGCTCCATCAAGGCTGGCATTCATTGGTGAGAGCACTCTGAGTCCAGCTCATATTGAGAGAACTGACCCCCCAGGCCTGTGTCTTTCTCTCAGGTTTAGGGTCTATTCCTATGGTTCACATTGGCCATGGTTATCTAGCCATCATCTGTCACTTACCTTTCTCGCTTTGGGACTCCAAGAGCAGCCTGCTCTTGGGTGCTAGCTTTCCCTCCCATCTATAGGCAGATTTGCCATTGAACTGAAACACCTGGACTCTAGTGCAGTCTGATGTGGGGACCGTGGGCATTAGGGGACTGTCCCAGGATGAAGAATCCACAGCTTTCTTTGCAAATAGTTTGAATGATCTGAACATTTACCTGACTCAGAGCACACCTGTAACCCTGGCTGTATTGGGTCAGTGTCAGCATTCTTCCTGATGGGAACCCTGACCGACCACCTTCCAGAGCTCAGCTCTGCAAACTTGATCCTGTGTCTTTCACACACATAAGAACTGGATTGTGCTTCTCAGGAAGGCATTATTTATTACACGTTAACAAGCCACTTGTGCAAAGCTCCCTGTGCAAACATTAGAAGGAATTCCAGATGCTGGATGCTAGTCTCTTCCAAGAAGAGGTAGAAGCAACAGTGGGAGCAGACTCCATAGGAGAAATGATAGGGGACTTCTGATGACCTCACAAAACAAATGTTTTTGTATAAACAGCTGGTTCCCCACAGGAATGTATTTATCACCAATTCTAATAACACAGGACTACATATTATTGGAATGAAAAGGATCGATCTCAAGTATAGCTTGGTGACCCAGAGAAAGCAAGGATAATGAAGGTGGCAGGCCACACCACATCTTCTGCTGAGTCAGATATGACCAAGTACACACCACAGACAGGATATTGGAAGCTGCACAGCCTTGCTAAGTATAGATCATCAGATTTAGGAGACTAACATGGAAAAATTCTGGCAGGGTTACTGTGATCAGAGAACACAGAAGATTAGGGTGATTTTCTGAGCCAACGGACTCCAGAATGAGTTGAGGCTCCACTCCTCCTCATCAGTTTCTACATCAAAGCTCCTGAGGAATCACAGAAGGAAAGTCAATTTACACAGCCTTCAAATATACACTGCCTCAAAATACTAAAAGAAAATGAAAGACCTGAGGATTCCCTTTTTTCTGTAATTTCCAAGACCCAGAACTCTGTGGAATCTCTACCACGATCTGGTTCTTCCTCCTGTTCCCCTTCCTGTCTTTCTGCACAGGTGACCTATCCAGATTTGGTCCCAACTTTCAGCCCTGCACAGTACACTAATGGCCAGCCCTGAGCCATGTGTCCTTATCTGGTTGAGTGACTAGTTGGCTCTAGAAAGGCCTTTACTTCTATAACTTCAATAACCTCAGTATCCTTCTCTTTTCTTTCAGCCTCCTATATACTGACTCATTCTCCCTCAGTATCAGTGTCCTTAGGTCAAAAGGCCCACAGATAATTATATTCACTGGTACCAGCAGAAGCTGTGCTAGGCCCCTATGCTGGTAATATAGCAAGATAATACATATCCCTCTGGCATCCCAGCCAATTCTCTGGCTCCCATTCAGGAAACAGGGCTACTCTGACCATCAGTAAAGCCCAGGCCTTAGATGAAGCTATTACTCTCAGTGTTGGGATAACACTAATAATGCTCAAAATAACACATACAGATGAGGAAGTAAGACATTACTGTGACAGTAGCAACTTGTTTGCTAGATTTATCGGGGACTATGGGGGTCCAGCCCCCTCGATAGTCCCCTCCCAGGTTCCGGGAAGAATCTACAACCAGCTGATAAATTAATCTTTGATGAAAAGAAATGAATCTATGTTCAAGAAACTCCTTAGTTCATAAACTTTATTATTATGTTATAGTTCTCTCTCTGCACAGCTTCTAGTCTGCTCTCATGTCTAGCTCCTTTCTTGCCTGATTTCTCTATATATTTATCTACTGTCCCCTCTAGGTTCTATCTTAATTCCTTCATCTAGTTCTGATCCTTCTGGGTTCTCATCTATCTAGTTCTTTCCCCTATCATCTCCTCTCCCATCTCCTTCTCTCTCATCTGGCTCTTTCTCATCTTGTTCTTCCCCCTCTGGCTCTTCCTCATCTTCCATCTCATTCCTCTAGTACCGTTTTCTAGCCCTTCAATCTAGTTCTTCCCCATCTCAGTTTGTTCCTCTCAAGTTCTTACCCATCTAGTTCTTCCATTCTCTTTTCTCTTCTCTCCTGTTCCCTGGAAGTCCCAGTATATAAAGGGAGGGTCCAAGCTAAATTGTGTAAAGCTATTACTTAACATCCACCTCTCCTGGGTGGTGTCTCCTTGTGGAACTTACCATAAGACAGGAGACTTGCATGTGGCTCCTGATTCCGGAGAAACCCTTTCCTGAGGCTGTTCTACAAATACCTGGAATGTGTATGTCCAGAGAGTGATCAGTCCACACTGTTAGTCCTTCTTAGGGAAAAGTCAATTGGGAAAACTATGAAGGCACACATGATTTTCATAACAGAATAC
>NC_051073.1:75161647-75194835 GCF_004664715.2 Peromyscus leucopus | reverse complement strand
AGAAGTTGTTTTCTGATGCAAAATGACCAAGCCTACATGATTAAGTGGTGTAAAATATATGTGGTGACCCTCAGATTCCATCAGATAACAGACTTTATTTTGCATTTTTACAGGTTTTTAGGATATGTTCACTGTGCAAACTAGTGCATTTCATTATTTATTGAATTTTTCTTCAGTTTTTGACATGTTTCTACTTTGATTATATTCACACTCACCATTTCTCTCTCTTGTTCAATTCTCCCTTGAAAATTTTGTCAGGGTTCTTGTGAATTATAAAAACTCTTTCTGCTGCCTAGCAAATGTAAAGTTAGAGCTGAGAAGACAAGTCAAGAAGGAAGAATCATGTCCCTGTCCTACATGCCCTGTCATGACCTATTCTTTGAAGAACCTACATATGAGAAATCATGTCATACATTCTGTACTGACACAAAGAGTATACATAGTTGTAGGTTTTTTTCCTTTTATCTTATTTTACAATACCATTCAGTTCTACATATCAGCCACGGATTACCTTGTTCTCCTGCCCCCTCCCCTTCCCCCAGCCAACCCCTCATTCCCACCTCCTCCAGGGCAAAGCCTCCCACGACGACTAGATACACCTGGTAGACTCAGTCCAGGCAGGTCCTGTCCCCTCCTCCCATATAGCTGTAGGTTTTATCTTGAAGAAAAGTAATATGTTTGTGTCAGGACTTTCAAGAATTTGAACCAGGAAGTCAAGGACAATTGTATCTTCCAATCAAAGGATAGAATTGTAGTTAGAGGCCTTGGACAACAAAGACACTGCCCAGCATACTTCCTCATTGTCCACAGCCCATGGATCCTATTTTCTGTCTTTCTAATGTACTACACACACACACACACACACACACACACACACACACACACACACACAAGAATAAACTTACTTGTTCCATTAATTCTGTCTCCAAGATGTTGCCTTTAAATAGTTATTCCGTGGATTTGGATTTCAGAACACTATCTTTCCCATATGCTTTGTTCTACTCCCATGAAAGTAAGAGAACAAGTCATGATCAGGTCTGGTCCTGTTTACCCAGCTCTTAGGTGTCAGCCTACCCTTTACTACTAGGACCCATCAGGATGGATACAAAGTTTATAGAAACACCATATTCAAGAACAAAGTTAGACATTATGGATGGGAATATACTCAATGAACATAATGTGCTTTTCTGGACATGTCCTTATGTAATACAAGACTAAGTACAATGAAAAAAGCAAGAAATGTATAAAGAGCAGGAAAATTAATGTCATTCTTTATTTTCAAAAATGGAGAAATTATTAAACATTGAAATGGACATAATTGATATTACAAAAATGAGAAACACAGTGTTTAAGATCATGAACAAAACTAAACTGAGTGATTGGCCAAAGATTAGACATTGTAAAATTAATGATCAATGGCACTGAGACACAACAGCAGAAACTGTTAAAGATAAAGCATGCACATATGTCGTGGGTATAGCTTAGTGGTGGAATACCAGCCATCTGGAATATGTTAGGTGTAGACAAATTTCTAAGCATTCTTATTAAATAAAAAACACAAAGCCCAATATAGGGGTAAAAGCCTCAGAGATCAGGAAATTAGTGAAAGCCAACAACCTAACCCCTCAAGGTCTACAGCCTCCAAAAAGAGAGCTACTTCCTGTCTACCTGTGCTTTTATTGTATAGCTGTTCTGCCCTCTCATTGGCAGCCCAGCTACCTCACTCCTTGTCACTGTCTGTCTGTACAGACCTCCAGATCTCTAGGTTGGTACTGGGATTAAAGGCTGGTGTTACCATGCTTGGCTATGTTACCAGTGTGACCTTGAATACACAAAGAACCTGCCTGCCAAGTTATTAGATTAAGGACATGTGCTATCCCTGTCTGACTTGTGTTAATGGCTTGCTATCTTCTATGATATCCAGGCAAACTTTATATATTTACATAAAAAAAATCATCATATTTCCCTTTTTTTCTAATAAAAATTAAAAATAGTAAAAAGTTATAACTAATATAAGAGAAACTATATACAATAAGTACAATAATTATATACAATATGTACAATCAATAAATACATCAACAATGTCTAGTCCATTTGCATTTGACAAATTCAGAGAAAATATTCCATTTTCTATTCTATTTTGGTGAGTTCAAAATGTACCTGATTCACTTTCTATCCTAACTTATATTAAAAACAGAGAACTATCTTTTTTTCCCTTTTATTTTATTTTACAATACCATTCAATTCTACATATCAGCCATGGATTACCTTGTTCTCCCCCCTCCTTCCCTCCTCCCCTTCTCCCCAGGCTACCCCTCATTCCCACCTCCTACAGGACAAAGCCTCCCCTGAGGACTGAGATCAACCTGGTAGACTGAATCCAGGCAGGTCCAGTCCCCTCCTCCCAGACTGAGCCAAGCGTCCCTGCATAAGCCCCAGGTTTCAAACAGCCAACTCATGCACTGAGCACAGGACCCGGTACCCCTGCCTAGATGCCTCCCAAACAGACCGAGCCAATCAACTGTCTCACCTATTCAGAGGACCTGATCCAGTTGGGGGCCACTCAGCCATTGGTTCATAGTTCAGGTGTTTCCATTTGTTTGGCTATTTGTCCTTGTGCATTATCAAACCGTGGTTTCAACAATTCTGGCTCATACAAACACTCCTCTTTCTCGCTAATTAGACTCCCAGAGCTCCACCTGGGGCCTAGCCATGGATCTCTGCATCCAGATCCCTCAGTCATTGGATGGGGTTTCTAGCACAACTATTAGGGTGTTTGGCCATCCCATCACCAGAGTAGGTCTGTTCTGGCTGTCTCTCGACCATTGCCAGCAGTCTATTGTAGGGTTATTTTTGTGGATTTCTGTGGGCCACTCTAGCACTCTGTTTTTTCCTTTTCACATGTGGTCTTTATTTACTATGGCCTCCTATTCCTTGTTCTCCCTCTCTGTTCTTGATCCAGCTGGGATCTCCCGCTCCAACAGGGTCTCTTTCCCTCGACCCTCACCCTTCATTACTCCCACTCATGTCCAGGCTGTTCATGTAGATCTCAGCCATTTCTCTGTCATTGCTACACCCCGTGTCTTTCTTGTGGTCCTGTTTTCCAGGTAGCCTCCCTGGTGATGTGAGTAGCAGTCCAGTCATCCTTGTTCCACATCTAGTATCCTCCTATGAGTGAGTACATACCATATTTGTCTTTCTGAGTCTGGGTTACCTCACTCAGGATGATTTTTTCTAGATCCATCCATTTGCCTGCAATCCTCATGATGTTATTGTTTTTCTCTGCTGAGTAGTATTCCATTGTGTATATATGCCACAATTTATTTATCCATTATTCAGTTGAAGGGCATCTAGGTTGTTTCCAGGTTTTGGCTATTACAAACAATGCTGATATGAACATAGCTGAGCAAGTGCTCTTATGGTATGATTGAGCATTTCTTGGGTATATGCCCAAGAGTGGTATAGCTGGATCTTGGGGGAGATTGATTCCCAATTTTCTAAGAAAGCACCATATTGATTTCTAAAGTGGTTGTACAAGCTTGCATTCCCACCAGCACGGAGGAGAGTTCCCCTAGTTCCACATCCTCTCCAGCATAAGGTGTCTTCAGTGTTTTTGATCTTAGCCATTCTGACAGGTGTAAGGTGGTATTTCAGAGTTGTTTTGATTTGCATTTTCCCAATGATTAGGGATGCTACTAAAAGAAAGGTGTATAATAGTTATTGACTTTAAAGACTGTTTCTTTACTATACCCTTATAAGAAAATGATAGAGAAAAATTTGCCCTCACAGTACGTAATTATTACAATTCCCAGCCAGTCAAGAGATATCAATAGAAGTTCCTCCCATGAAGAATGTTTATCAGCCTTACCCTGTGCCAATATTTTGTGCAAACACCATTGGAGGTAATTCATGTGAAGTTTCCACAATCCATAATTTATCATTATATGGATGATATCTTATTAGCTGATCCAAAGTTATGTACATGTTTGAAGAAATAGATAAAGTTTTGTAAATAAAGTTTTGCCTCACTGGAGACTACAAACTGCTCCTGAAAAAAATACAAAGAGGAGATTCTGTTAATTACTGAGGATATAAGATATAGCTACAAAAAAAATCAGATCCCAAAAGGTACAACTAAGGAGAGATCGATTGCAGACTCTTAATGATCTTCAGAAATTGTTAGGAAGCATTTCCAACTTACTGGGTGTCATGGGAATTCCCAAAGATAAACTACAAAATTTGGCTAATACTCTAAAAGGGGACATAGAATTAAATAGTCCAAGAGAATTATCAACTGAAGCTGAGAAGGGGTTGGCTCTAGTAGAAAAGAGAATTTGAGAAGCACATGTGGATTGTGTGAATCCAGACCTTAAATGCATTCTGGTCATACTCCCCTCCAGACACTCCCCCCCACAGGGATTGTGATGCAGATGGAAGGGATTATATTGGAATTTATATTTCTACCATGTAAAGACTTATATAGAAAAGATCTCTGATTTCATTCAAAAAGGAAAATTAAGACTTCACCAGTTGACAGGAATGGACCCAGCCGAAATTGTAGTACCTTTAACTGATGAGGAAATTTCCTCACTATGGAAAGGTAATGAATACTGGCAGAGAGACTGCAGTAAATTTTGGGAGAGATTAACAACCATTATCCCAAAAGCAAGAGAATAGAATTCATAAAGATAACTGAATGGGTCCTTCCTCACATTGTACGACAAAAGCCAATGTCTGGAGTCCTCACATTCTATACTGATGCAAATAAATTAGGAAAAGCAGGATATAAATCAGGAGACTTAAGTAAAGTGGTACAAAGTCCATACAGCTCTGTACAAAAGGCTGAACAGTATGCCATTCTTATGGTACTGGTGGACTTCAGAGAACCCCTCAATATAGTCACTGACTCTCAATATGCAAAGAGAGGGAGAGTTGTTTTACATATTGAAACTGCTGAAGTTATTCCTAATAACTCAGAATTAACTTCATTATTCATAGAATTGCAGGAAATCATCAGAAATAGGAAACATCCTGTATAGATATAACACATATCAGATCCCATACGTGTCTGCCAAGACCTCTAGCACAAGGTTGAGATTGATCAGTTATTAATTTGTAATGATTAGGAGCCTCAGAAAGAAACACCATGTAAATACCAAAGGTTTGAAGAAGAATTTCTCCATCACTTGACAACAAGACAAGGATATTTAAAAAAACATGTCCTACTTTTTCCTTTAGAACAAAACTCCATTACCTGCAGGGAGCAATCCAAAAGGAATACAAAAAATGAAATTTTGCAGATGGATGTGTTTCATTTTGCAGAATTTGGAAGATCAAAGTATGTACACTACACCATTGACACCTATTCAGGATTTCAGTGGGTAACTCCTACAAGTTCTGAAAAGGATGATTCTGTGATTACACACCTAATAGAAGTTATGGCCATCATTAGAATACCTGTACAAATTAAGACAGACAATGCCCCAGCATATGTCTCCAATAAAATGAGACAGTTCTTTGCTTATTACAATATAAAGCATGTTACAGGTATACCACACAATCCCATAGGCCAAGCAGTCATAGAAAGATCTGATTGTACTTTAAAGGATATGCTATATAAATAGCAACAGGTAACAATGACTCCTAGAAATAGATTGCATAATGCTTTATTAACCTTGAATTTTCTCAATGCTGATGAGAAAGGAACAACAGCTGTGGAGGGACATTGGATGACAGACAAAACTTCTGAGCTAAATCAACCGGTTTATTTCAAAGATGTGTTGACTTCAGAATGGAAACCAGGATACATCCTATGTTGAGGAAGGGGTTTTGCTTTTGTTTCTGAAAGAGAAAAAAAAGCTATGGATACCAACAAAATTAATAAAAATTTAATTTGAACAGGATAAACCTCTTGAGGAGAAGAAACACTTCATCCAACAATGTGATATCTCTACAAGTTGTATGAGAAATTTAACAAACAAAGGTTGGGGTAGGGCTCTATTTTTGTCCTTACAGGAGAATAGAAATACCCATCTTCCAGAAATCATGAGGTCTTGGATATCCAGATGTCTATAGCAAAAAGAAAGAATCTATTTGTACCAGTCTACACAGGGTAATATCTCACTGCCTAACATCTACTTCTCTTTATTTTAGAAAAGTGGTGGTTCTGATTTAATTATATACCAAGCTGCCTTTGGAGTTGGAATTGGCTCACTCCTTCTCTAATCCCAAGTATATTGCTAAAAGAAAAGTTTGAACGATTCTGTGTCATATTAGAAGAGCCGTCTGGTGTGGGGCAAAAGAAAACAATATAAAAGGGACTATTGTCTTCAAGATTCTAATTCTTTCTATGCTTATTCTTGATTTCTCAGAATCCTTTCTTACATGTCATGCCATCTTTAAATCAAATATTTCCATTTTGATATTAATAATGTTCAAGTTTTTCACAGTAAAAAATAAGTTTTTCCAATAGCCTCTGAAGTCTCCAGAAGGAAGATGGGGCCCTACAACAACTATACCCAGTCCAGAATGATGTCATGGTTTTCACAAACATTACTCAATGATGAACCTTGGACTGAAAATTCTGCAAGATAATTCCATTATAAGATGGTTCACCATACTACACTTCTAGTCAGAATCTCAGACGACCTTACCCATCACTCTGAGACTGGCTGCAGAATCCACTGTTAGTCCAACTGAGACTTAACTATCTGAGCTTTCTTACAGAACCCCACAGAGATATCATCACCCCCTCAACAGCAGGAAACAATTCTAAGGAAACAATGTCTCTTTTTCCCAAACCTTTCATATTTCTGAAGGTTATGGATAATGGTTATAGGATTGGAGGTGGAAGAAAAATATTAAGGTAGATTATTGTATATATTAGTAAACTAATTTAGTAAAATATCAGCCTTAGATAAATTGCACTGTTGTGGATTCTTGTATATTGATAAAAATGAAAACTATTTTCATATTCTTATTCCAGAAAATTTGTATATTGATACAAATACAGAACCATATTTGTTGTAATGCACATATATTTCTACTCATTTGAAATGTTTGTATATTGATACAAATGCAAAATTATATTTGTCATACTGTATGTATGTTCTACCTCTGTTTAGGGTATTTGGTATATTGATAAATGTTTAGGATTATTGTCATATTGCATATTGCACTATACATTCCTACCTCTGCTTTAGCTACTTTGTGTATTTTCATAATTTTGAGGTCATTGTCCTTTTACTGTACATTTGCTTACAGAATGTTTATCCTGTTTACATGAAGCCTTATTCCTTAGGTAATCTAGGTAGTAGATAAAACTTACAGATGTATAGTCACCTACGCTTGTCATCTCTATACTTATGTTAGCTAGGTTCTATGTCAGATGGATAGGTAATCTTCAAACACTTCATAACTTGGAGAATATGGCATTTCAATGTTTTGGTAACTTGGAATTCTGTTGATGTGAGACACTATTGCTCCTGGCAGCACCGATCTGATCCTGAGAGAATGTTGGGCTTCTGAGATATTTTCATTTGGAAATTTGTCTTCACCTTGGCACAAGATGGCCTACTGGGCAAAGAACTACCCTTGCCTTGACTGCTGACAGTAAAATGGTCTGACAGATACTCTAGGACTATAGCCAATTTGAATGCACCAGTGATGCTGAGAAACTTTAGGTGACTGTCCAGGCTGCCAGCTGTCTCTGCTACTCTCACAAGACTCCCAAAAGTTGCTTGCATCCTTCTACCATTTCTCAGATATTATTATATTTCTTCTCAGGTCTTTTATTGGGTTGAGTACTAACAGTTATAGTTACAATCATCTTGTCTCTTAACTAGAACATATTAAGGATTAGATTCAGGTTCTTCAGGATAGTACACCTTTTGGAATGATCTCTGTAATATACCATTTACCTAGGCTCCAGATTTCTCTGGATTTTTGTGTTTTAGTATGTGTCTCTTATTTGATATTGTTTGTGTTGGTTGTAGTTCCATCTTGTCTAGGTCATTATCCCTTACTCCTCCTCCTGGACAATATTTGATAACCATTCCTATTGTATATAGTTTTGTATTATGTTAGGACTTTCTTATTTAGACCAAAGGGGGAGATGTCATGGTTAGCTGTTCTAGCTTTGACCTAGAAGTACTACCCCTAGTAAGGCTTCTGGTAGCTGCCACACCTTCGTATGACCTGCCCCTCAGGTGGGACCGAGATGGGAGCTCTTAAGACCTGAAATCCAGATGTACCAGCTCTCTTGGTTCCTGGTGATGCTGGATGCTGGATGGCAGACCAAGCAGAGTTCTCCAAAGAACACCATTGGACTGCACTTCACCTCTCTCAGATCCTGTAACCAACCCTTTTACTGACTGAAAGTGACCCCAAAATAAACCTCCTTTCTAATTACATGGAGTTGCCTTAATAAATCCCTACAATAGGTGTATGCATGTTGTCTAAAGAGAGACAGGAAGTGTGTGGATCCAGATGAGAGGAGAATTGAGGAAGCAATGGTAGGAGTTGGGAGGAAACAACAATTAGAATATATTGTATGAAAAAATTATTTTCAATTAAAGAAAAACATTCTTGTTTCATTTTCTTTCATTTTTTCCATTCAAGGTCTTTGTTGTTTTACTGTCCACTATCATTTCTTGTGAATGCAGGGATAGAAAGGCATCATTTCATAAATACAGACTATGCAGGCTGTGACTGTATGTCCTTGGCTGTTCCAAATAGCCACCTTCAGATTCAGACTTTCATGTATGCTTTTGCTATTTTCAGTCTTCATGCAAGAATATGCTTCTCAGGTACTCTCTTTTAATATTTCATTGTGACCAAAAGAGCATCTTTGTTAGTGATTACTACCCTGAGGATTTCCTGTTAGCTGCCATAATAACATTCAATGATATAAGGATCTATCCCAACATGTATTAAGAGATAATAAGTTTGAAGATAAATCTGTGGTAGACCTCGCCATACCTCAACAGGTACAAGACAGAAGCAATCTGAATTTCCAGGCAGCACTGAACTATCTGACCATCTAATCACAGAGCAAAAAATTTCTAAAATTTTCTTTCTGGTTGCCATTCCTTCATGAGTCATATGATAGTTATCTATTGGACTGCCTAGTTCATTCCATGTCTCCGACAAAGAAATGAGTGGCTGGCAAAGACAGATTCCAAGCCAAGGAGAAAGGGAAATGAACAGCATGGAACAGTCAGGATGGGAGAAACCTAAGGCTGGAATTCTGTTAAATAGATGCTGGCTTGCATGTTTGATAGGGTACCAAAGTCCTCTCCATTCTTGTATTGATTGTGTCTAGATACCCACGAGTATGTCTTCCTTCAGTTTCTTCTCATAGAACCTTCCAGGAACAAGGAGCTGCCATCTCAGGGAGACTGCCTTCTTTCTCCATGCCTGCCCATGTTTCTTTAACTCCCCTTTTTTCCCCCACCTCAAAGAATGAAACAGCCTGATCTCAGGGGAGTGGCCACAACTGTTCTATCTGATTTATGCTGAATGGTGGAGTCTAGGTGTCATCATTTCAAAATAGAGGGGACTTTCAGGAGGGGTAGTTCCTTGGACTGGTCTAGGGTGATGTGGCAAAAGTTTGGTAAACAGTCCATCTGACACACTATCTTCAGTCATCTATAGAAGCAGAGGGGCAGACTAAGTGTACAAGAGAATGCCAGTGCCCATGACAGCATGGCTCAGAGTAGACCACCTAGTTCCAGGACTATCCCACATAACAATTGGTCAAAGGATGGTTTTTAGAATGATGATCCAAGGGTCTGCTTTCAGTCACCTTGATAATTGCTGGAGTGCCTAGACTCTCAGTATTATGTCTTTCACAGATTGCTTCAAGAGAGAAGATATTTAACCATCATTTGGTTTTTAGGTTAAAATAATAGTGGACTTGCCTCTCTTGGCTGCAGATAGGCAATACAGTGTTGAACTGCCAAGATCAAGATGAGCTGAGCTACATTTTCTTACCAAGAAGAAAATCATAATGAAAAATTGCATATATATCATTTCATATGTTTTAAGCCTAATGTCCAGAGAGTTTGAGCCCTTGGACCTTTAATGAAACATGCCTATTTTTCAACTCATTGGCTATACTTTCCTGGTAGGTGTTTAATAGCATACATGTGACAAAAATTAATTATATTTATTTTGTTTCTTACTGTCAAGGCAACTTAAGAATCTGTTTCATAGGTGTCACTGGGGCTTGAGAGGAACCTCTGGCTCCTCTAGGCTTTCTTCTTTCAAATCAATTTTTGGATCTTTAATAAGATAACTCAAAGACCTTGCTTGACTCTGACTATGTCTGGTAGCACAGAAGAAATTTTTCTACAGTATTGACCCAGCTCTTTGTAGACTATACACTGGTTAAAACCAGGTATGATTTCCATGGCCTCCCTGATAAAGAACAATTACAAAACATATTGAGAGATCTTCCACAGTGTCCTGGGACTCACATAGCCTTGAATGGTCATTCTCTATTCTAATCCCCCTGACCAAACTAGTATAACCACCAAGTATGGTTATTGAACAACCAGAAGGTCATTCGTATCAGACTGGTATTTTAACTACTGTAAAATTTAGATAAAGCTGGGGAAAAGCCAAAACCCAAACACTTTAAACTTTGATTCTATAAGACAGTCCTTGTAATTGCTCAGATGTAGACCAATAATTCCAGTGATCTAAGCAGAAGTTTGTATATTTAAGGTTACTTTCTCAGATCCCCGTCTTATGAGTCAGACATGTTAACATTAATGATCAACAAGCCTAGCTGTGATGATCTTTTGCAAGTTGGTACAGCTGCCACAGTAGTTTTTTTCCTTTGGAAGAAGGTGCTGTAGTACAGTAATCTATTAAAATAATGTTGAACCCAAACTGCAAAAATATAAATTAATATTACCTGTGTGCATACTGTTAAACTCTCAGACTTTGTAAGTTCTCATGTGGCCTTAGAGAAAACACAAAGCAGTCTTTATACCATGAATAAAGTGATCTACCATGACAGTGCATTTGGATGTGAATGAGTGTAAATAGCAGATACACAAAAAGCATGTGCTCCTTTACAAAACTGAATCTAGTAATTTACACAGAACAAGTGACTCGCCATGGAACTCGGTGAAGACTGGCTGGACCCAAAACACTTGCCCACCCTATAAGCAGTATAGATTTGTCCAGTAGATTCTTATCTATTGGGTTGTTCATTGGGAATGGGGAATGGTAAACTTTCCATTTAGAAACTTTTAAATTTATAATAAATAGTATTGGGTGAATGGCAGTAAACACCCATGAGCAAAGAAAGTCAAACCATTAGAACTATCTACTTTATCAATGTCTAACCTGGACCCTGGACCCTGGCTAGACTTCTAGTGACCAACTGTTTGGCAGTCTGTAAGACCTTTTGGTATCTTTTTTTTTTTTTTTTTTTTTTTTTTGGTTTTTCGAGACAGAGTTTCTCTGTGTAGCTTGGCGCCTTTCCTGGAGCTCACTTGGTAGCCCAGGCTGGCCTCGAACTCATAGAGATCCGCCTGGCTCTGCCTCCCGAGTGCTGGGATTAAAGGCGTGCACCACCAAAGCCCGGCTCCTTTTGGTATCTTTAGACTCACCTAACCAGAAAGTTTTATGAACATATGTGAGTCAACTATTTGAGAAGTCAGATGAGTGGAGCAATCTTGGAGTCAGTTTTTCCCACCTGCAATAAGATTGAGATTGCAAAGGGAAGCTTGAAATCTTGGGGCAGGGTTGCCCATTTCCTACCCTCAATCCTAATCCTCATGGATGTTTATATTTAGTCTGTCCACAGGGAGCAGCTAGTTCTCTCTAGTCTGTCATGGAAAAGGTTGGAGTAAGTACTGGGATATCCATGTCTCAGGCATGTCTCAGACCTTTGCCTTCTCCCTGTTCCCTCCTTCAGTCTTCCATATATGATCATATTGCCATCTAGTCCCTGGTTCAGAGACTCAGGCCCAGGATGCCCAAAGCTCCATTTGTATTCCAAGATATTTATGATGCCAACAATCCCCAAAATTCTTGATTTTCCATAACCACACAAGCTGGGAGAGGTATTAGAAGTACCATTTGTCGAATTTACTGAGTACATGCAATGTGAATACTGCTCCACTCCAGCCTCACATGATCCCAAAACTAAGATTGAGGTATTTCCAGTAATCATTAACTCACACAAGATTATAGAGATGGAGACAGAGCCAGATTTAGAAATGAGGCAGATGGGCTCCAGCCCATTAGCTTATTGTACAAATGGCCAATGGTATACTATTGGAAACTCAGAGGCAAAGATTAATATGTCAGTTCTGCAAACCATCCATTCACCAATTCGGAAATTGTATCTCTCAGAAACTCCAGAGAGGCAGTTACAATCACACACTTTCTAACACAATGATGAAGAACCAGGGCACAAATACAATAATTAACAGCTCAGTGTTCAATGTTTGGGATTCACTCATAGTTTTCTGGGCTCCAAAGTGCTTAGGCATCTCCTTTTCTCTGGCTCCACCCGCCACAGTTTGCATTGTTTATCTCATAGGCTCTGTTTAACTTCACAACCCCAAAACCTAGCCCCTTCTTTTTCTCCTGGCCATACAGCAGTGAGTAGTTTCTGGTGCATCTAGTGCACCCCTGTTTACCTGCCCTGACAGGGCTTCCTTCCTGGAACACATTTGGCAAAAGTGCATGGGAAATACAGAAATCTGTAACAGCTTCTTAATCTCCACCTAGCAAAAAAAAAAAGTGGTCCATCTTTTTCTCAACCCATGCCAGAATCTGCTCACAACAGTGGAGATTTATTTAGCTTAAGCAGGGTAAAGAAAAATATCCTGTATCCCTTTAGTCAGGCCTATGAATCAGAGAGATCTCAAATGGATAAGGACACAGTGTAGTAGAGCCTTTGCGGACTAATGCCCCATCTGTAGACAAATGAAAATATATTAGAACATCTCCAGATCTTTGTGTCCTTTGAAGAGCATTCTCTGGGCATTTTACCAAGATAGGGATGAGTAACTGTATCCTCTTTCCAAATAGAAAGAAGCAGGGTATTCTGTTTTGATTTTTTTTTTGCTCTTATTGAAGTGAGATGTGACTTTTTAATACTCCATAACTTTACTGAATTACTAATCTTATGCCTGTGTAAAATCCACTGTTCAAAACAGTCTCCAGATTCAATGTTTCCCACAACCTAATGAAAAACAAAAGCAGGAATGCTTAGTGTTTAATGAGGTAGAAGGGGAAGCAAACAACAAGGAGGAAAGAATCTCTTCTTTCAGACTTGTGTAGAAAGAGCAGGTAAAAAGGGGGCTGTCCAGCAGGCACTCATCTCCCCGCTTCCAGACAAACAAGCTGATCCATCTTTGCCTTTAGCTGTTACTGGAGCTGGGAAAACTATGATGCTGAGGCCCAGGGTCTTCTCTATTTCCTCCATCGCCTGACTGTTATAGTGGTAAGGATGGAATCCAGGTCCTAGTGTGTGTATCCTTCTAATGTTGAGCCCCACCCACAACTCCAAAGCCAGGCAATGACCGTTTTCCTTCCTTCTCCCAGTCAGGTGACTCTATTTAGCTATTCATAGCTCAAGAATCCAAGAGCCCTGGTGTGGGGTGAGGAAGCTATCAGATGAAGAATAAGTTTCACTATGGAACTCTGCCAGGTTCATTGAATGGGGAATATTCCCTCTCCCACTCTCTCCACAAGCTTAACCAGTTTGTCATAGGTCCCATTTGCCATATCTGTTGCCTGAAGAGTGGAAGCACAAGACTTTGCCCTGGTTTCCAAGCTTGAAATCACCTTCCACCCTGCTCAATCAGAGCCCAAGCCCCTACCCTCCACACTTTCAGTAGACGTGGGAGCTGACTGAGTTTCTCACTATACAGTTGTGGATGATAGTCATTTAGTGTTGAAGCAACCTTGTAGTGTCACATGGGTCATGGCTATTTCCAAGTCCTTTTCTAAGATTTTTAGTCATGTATAGGACCTTGAGAAGAGGTCATCTCCAATCCTAGATGAGAGACCCCGAGGTATGTAACTGGGGTTCTGGTAGTTGTTTAGGGAATTGCCAAGGTTCCCCTCTGTCATGGACAAAGAATTGAATGACTGAGAAAAACAGACCAAGTTGTGGGGAAGGGGACCGTGGCAGCTTTATAGATTTAGGATTGGGGAAGACTGGAAGTCTATTAAACAGACGCTGGCTTGGGTACCTTAAAGGGCCCCTGAGTGTCCCCTTTCCCCTGTTGGTTCTGTTGGTACCCATCCCTATGCCTTCTAGCTGTTTCCCCTTGTAAACTTTTCTGTGAAGAAGTGACGGATGGCTTAGAGGTTAAGAGCATTAACTGTTCTTCCAGAGGTAGTGAGTTCAATTCCCAGCAAACACATGGTGGCTCACAACCATCTGTAATGAGATCTGGTGCCCTCAACTGGCCTGCAAACATATATGCAGGCAGAACATTTTATACATAATAAATAAATCTTAAAAAAAGAAAACATTAAAAAAAAAAGAAGTGACAGTCTTAGGAAGCCTGCCTTTACTTTCCTTGACTACCCATGATCTTTTAACCCTCCTTCAATACATTCCCTGAAAGAACTAGTTTCATCCCCAAATATTTCTCATGCCCATTAGGGGGCAGTGATGGGCTGATCTTGAGAGGACAGTGCTGCCGGCAAGACCAAGCCATTCAGAAATGATTAGTGCAGAGGTAGCAATGCCATTGAGAAGTATTACACAAGAGCTACCCTGTGATCTACTTCCTGTTCCATGATACCATTGGCCGCATGAGTAGTGAATTCATAACTATGTTGTATACTTACTTCTTTATCCTGACAGAGTCATTGTCCAGGAAAAATATTTCTACCAACAAACGAATTTAATAGTTTCATGGACACTACCTACTTAGTATAAAAAATAGACCCAGAAACTAAACATTTTCATGTTGGACAACTTAGTCTCAGAATATATAATGCTATGTGTTCATCTCTAGGGCTAGGCTCTTCAAACACTACAAATTTTCAACTGTTTCACAAGAGATTCCCTTAGAATTCAAGTTGAAGATTTCAGCAGTGACGTTTTCACTGTTTCTTTGGATATAATGTGTGGACAGCAGATGATAGTCAACTCTCTATCGACAGTGTGTGCACTCTTGATTGTGTGCTCACAAGTGTGTCTGGTATCTGAGGAGGCCAAGGAGGGCATCCACTCCCACAGTGCTGGAAGGACAGGAGATTCTGAGCTGTCTGACATGGGGGCTGGGAATGAAAATCATTTCCTCTGCAGGAACAGCCAACACTCTTAACTGCTGAAACCCACACTTAACTCCAATCCATTACTACATTATTATCTAGAAATGGCTACTATTACAACCACTGGTCTTCTAGAGTTAAACAAAACAAAACAAAAACTCTTAAACTAGGCATTGATTCTCTATGCAAAAGTAAAGTGGGTTGCCCACTGCCTCAGTTGACACATACAAAATTACATTTAGGGACAATTTATGTTCCACTCAGAGTCCAGATAGGGCTTTGTGACTTCCCAAATGGTCTCACTGTCGGCAGGAGGGGGACCTTACAGTCATGCACCAGATGGCAGGCCATGGTTGCCTTAGCGTGTGATATGGCTAAGCACCTGCCTAGTTCTCCCCAATTTCTGATGTTTTTCCCTTCACTTTCAGGTTTTCTCTCCTGCCACTAGGTGGAGCTCACATCCTCACCGCGTGTGTAGTCTTTCCACTTCTCAGTCAGACCCAATCTGAAGTAAAAGGAGGGGCCTATACATCCTCAGGAAGAGGGCATTTGCATGGAGCCAGCCTGTATTTAGACTCCCCAGACAGATAAGAAGAGGAGCCCAGCTACAATCAGTCCATTGGACTCGGGAAGCAGGATCTGGGTGTCTTCACCATGACTTCGGCTCCACTATTCCTCATCTTCCTTTGTTATTTAACAAGTGGGTGGATTTAAGGAATTCGGGAGAGTAACTGTTGCTTGCGATGTTTGGCTTAAGTTCTTCCCTATGAATAAGGTTTCCTTGTCCTTACTGATGTATTTTATCTTCCTTTTACAGGGTCATATGCCCAGTTTGTGCTAACTCAGCCAAACTCAGTGTCAGGGAATCTTGGGAGCACAGTCACTATCACCTGCCTGCGCAGCAGTGGTAACATAGGAAGCAGCTATGTGCACTGGTACCAGCAGCACTTTGGAAGTTCACCCACCGCTGTCATCTATAAGGATGATAAAAGACCATCTGGGGTTCCTAATCGGTTCTCAGGCTCCATTGACAGCTCCTCCAACTCAGCCTCACTGATCTGCAGATTGAGGATGAGGGTGACTACTACTGTCAGTCTTCTAGTCACAGTGATGAGAATCATGGGGAAGTAAGACAAAAACTCCCCAGAGCAGCAGCTGTGAAATCATTTGTGAAATGGACTATTGTTATTTCAAGTCTCCTTTATAAGTACTGCTATTGGGGTTGCCAAGTCATAATTTCCTCTGGGTTCAGTGCAAGATCCCACTTTCTCCTGCCTCCTATGGATGTCTGACCTCTTTACATTTTTAGGGTCAGTCCATGGAGTACATAGTGTTGAAAAAAGGAATTTTGGAGGGCAACACTACTGACATTTTGTGCCAAAGACTTCCTTATATGTGTGATGTGTTTAGCATCATCTCTGACCACGAGTCACTTGCACATTTTCATGTTTTCCCTCCATTATGACATCACTAACTCTCTGTATTGCCAAATGCATCTGTAAAATGGAAAATGGCACACTTGAGCAAAGCCACTGCTTCAAGAAGTTGTTCTAAACGATTAAGGCGGCCCTAGATTAGACTCTCACTTCACTAAAGCGTAAAGATTTGGTTTTACTCCCTGAGAGTCTGTCCCCAGTTGCTAAACAAAACAATAGCATATTCTCATGTGGACAAAGCCTGGGTTATCCAACTCTATAGAAGCTCCAATCAAGGTCTATAATGGAATGTTAAGGGAAGATCTAGTGCATGCATAAATGTTAAAATCTACACATAGTGGATATGCAAATGTAATGGAGCTCTCCCATCCTGTGAACTGTCCTTCATCTGGAAAGCTCTGAAGAGCATGAAAGGTGATAATGAAAGGTGACAAAGCAAGCTCAGTGATGGAGCCCAGGAAAACCACAAATACCATATTAATAATAATTATATCACTGGGCGGTGGTGGCTCAAACTTTAATCCCAGCACTTGGGAGGCAGAAGCAGGTGGATCTCTGTGATTTCAAGCTATCCTTCTCTACAGAGTGAGTTCCAGGACATTCAGGGCTATGCAGAGAAACCCTGTCTCATAAAACCAAATATATATATTTGCATAGACAGATGTCTAAGTTCAGCTCAGAAAGGTAAGTAGTGATTAAATTCAACATGCATCACATTTGAGCACATATGGGATGGCAGAGAGAAGGGAAAGCGATATGTCAAAAAGTTGAGTAGACTTTTGCTTACCTTTTGATTTATTTTACTAACAGAATGAAAACCTGGGATAGATGGATTGCTCACACACCCGATTTCTTCCTCACAATTTTTCAGTTTCATGTAATTTTCCATTTTCTGGACGATTACCCACTATAGTATATATATTTTCCCTTTCTGGCATCTTTTCCGCCTCTGATAGAGATAATGAGATCCTCACGGGAGATGTGAGGAAGGTACTAAGAGAAAACTGAGACAATAAGTTAAAGAGTGGAATTTGTTAGATAAAACATGTAATTAACGATGTGAAAACATGTCTTCTGCTGCAATTGTGACAGTGAAGAATAAGGAAACAGATCAGTTTAGGATCACCATAGAGGGGGGACAGGAACTTGGAGAAGAACTGTTTGTGCTAATAGAGCAAAGGGACACAGCTAAGACAGCTCCAGTCTCTGGTCAGGGATTTGGATGAACTTCCATGGGCATCATGCATGGACAGTAGAACCCTGTTTTGGTTAATACTTTAGACCCACTTTGATGATTATATCAAAAATAAAAAATAATACTGTGGGTACATTTCTGGAAAATCGATCATGTAAAATATTATTAAAATGTTACTTTGGACAGGCAGATTGCTGACAAGGTGTTTGTGGTATGTAGGACTGGAAGGCAGAGGATACTCATGTACTCTTGGAGGCTCTGGGAGAATAAACCAGACAGTTTGGAATGGACCCATCCTCTGAGGTGGACAACTGTGGAACGTGATGTAGTTTCAGTAAGAAAGACAGTAGAGCTGTAGAGAAGAAAGGAGAAGATAGGAACAGAGAAAGGAAGGAAGCAGCGTGGAGGGAAGGAAAGACTTTAAAACTAAAAAATAAGTGGGTGGAGGGCTTATCTGTGACTATGGAATGAGTACAACTGCAGAGAGCAGGAACCAAGACTAAAGAGAGGGAGCTTAAGAAAATATTCCCTGTACCTCCGGGCAGTGGTAGAATTCAATTTAGAGAAACAATTAATACAGATACAAAGTCCGTCCCCTGCATTGCCCACTCTGACAAACCCAAATGTGTGGTGAATGTATGCTAAGAGATGGTCAGCAGAACTTTTTTGGCTTGAGGAAGGAAATTATTTTGAGTTATCCCTGTGAAGGGCTTTATGCAGTGGGAAACCTGTTGGGGATGTGGTCACTTCCTCAGTCAGGGTCTCCATGGAGGAGGAGGGAGTTTGCTGTCTATTTTTAGAGGAATGGAGAAGGTACAGCTACAGCATCCTGCCACAAGCTCAGAAAATGGAAGTGGCCGCTGCCTGCCTAGGGAAGATGCACTCACCCTCTCTAGTTCTGAGATAAAGGAAGTGAAGAACCAAAGCACCCCCATTTCAAGTAAGCCCCTCACCCCAGCTTGAAACAGGCCTGAGTTTCAAAGTTATCGGAGCTGCTGACATTGAGTCTCAGCACAAAGTCAGAATGTTTGGATGAAGAGCTTGGTGTATATACATTTATTCCTACCTTGAATTGCTGATGGACCTGTAGCTGTATAGATAGACTTTTGTCTTAGAGGAATAAAGTTAACAGACCTAAGAGCATAGTGTACATAGACTTTTTTTTCTCTCAGATATCCCACGCCAGATGTAGTGTCTTCCCCGGACTCTGGGCTATCAATACCTTATGTCCTCTTTCATAACTAATGTACACTACCTGCATTCAGTCTTCCCACATTCCCTTATATTTGGCCTTTCTCATTATCATTTCTTCATGTTATACTATACCCACATGTATGTTTGTTTAAATATATATATCATTATTAGCTAGATTCCACATATGAGAAAAACATGAGGGTGTGTGACTTCGCCTAATATTGTACATTCTAAGTCCACCCATTTCCTGGAGTTTTTTCAACTCCCTTTTGCTTTAGAGATGAATAGTCTTTGTGTGTGTGTGTGTGTGTGTGTGTGTGTGTGTGTGTGTGTGTGTGTGTTGTGTTTGTGTGTTCTAAATTTTCACTATCCACAAATCTATTGATAAACAAGTTATGATGATTCCAATTTTTTCCTATAGTAAGTAAAGCAGCAATAAGCATGAGATACAAATATCTTTATGGTAGGGTATGGAATCCTCTGGGCATTAGCCCAGGAGTCAGAGGTCTGTTTGATTCCACTGTTATTTAATGTCAAAAACTCTTTGAAAGCTCTGAGTCTTAACCTCTTTTTTGAAATGTATCTGGTGAAGATTTCCCTCCCATTCTGTGGGTTGTTTACTCTGCTGACTGTTTCCCTTGTTGCACAGACACTTTTTACTTTCATGTATCCATCTGGTGATACACGGGGTCAGCTTCTGTGCTGTTGCTGTTCTATAGAAAGAGTTCTTGCCCATGCCAATATTTTGAAGAGCATCTCCTGTGTATTCATCTGAAAATTTCAGAGGTCTAGGTGTTGGTTAACGGGTGCGCTGCTCAGTGGTGGCCTTGTTGGGGGGCGGGGAGGAGAGTGCTGATCGGAAGAATCACAGCCATGTTTACCTTTTTAGAGCTTTATTGGGAGTCCTCTTCATCAAGGGATCATGAGGGCTGCGACCGTACTGTAGTTGGTCCACCATTGAACCCTAGACACCATTTACCACCGTGTCAGGATCAAAAATGTGCCTGCCCTTGCCAGTACAGCCCGAGGATAACCCCCAGGCTGTGCATCGCAAAGAATATAGCTCAGACTACAGCCACAAGAACGGCAGACTCACTGTGGTGACAGCAGCAGTAGCTGTGTGGAGTCCAGTGGAGGCAGCAGGCAGCACCCATCACAGCAGGTCCTCAGTGCTTGGAGGTGTATCTGAGTCATGGCACCAATGTTGGTTAAACAGTGTGCTGCTCGTGGCTGGCTGCCGCATGCAGCGGCCATGCCAGCAGAGGAGAGTGCTGATTGGAAAAATCACAGCCATGGTTACCTTTTTAGAGCTTTATTGGGAGAGGAAGGGAGAGGGGGGGAGAGGGGCAGAGAGGACAGACGGAAGGAAGGAGCTGAAAGGAAAGAAAGGGACACATAGAGGGCCCACCCGCTTTTTAGGCTGGGGCACCATTGCAGGCTGATGAGGTAATTAAGGACCGAAGCCTTATACTAGGGTTAGTCTTGGATCTATTTTGAATTGATTTTTGCACAAGGTGAAAAATATAATTCAAATATCTTCTTCAAGTAGAAATCCAGTTTTGCCAGCACCATGTGTTTAATAGGCCATTTTCCTCCAACTATGTTTTTGCTTTGTTAAAACTAAGTGAGCATGTCTTTGCCATTTTGTTTCTGGTTCCTCTATTTTATCTCACTGATCCCTTATCTATTTTTATAATGCCAGTACCAGATTGTCTTTATAGTAAAATTTGAGGTAGTTCTCATACTGTTCTCTTCTAAACCTGTAAAATGTGATATTACAATTTTAGTAGTTTTTTCATTATTCCTGTAAATTAATTTAGATAGTATAATCATTTTCACAATATTAAGTCTGCCAATCCAGGAACATGGGGTATTTTTCCATTTCTCCATGGGGTATGCTGAGGAATGACACTGTCCATCAGTTACTGATCCTCTCTTTCCACACTGGTTCCAGAAGCTGCCTGGACAAGTCTCTAGGCTCTGATTCACCCAACAACAACAGGCACTCCCAGTCTCCTGTCACTTTTTACCTTAAACATAACCTTGTCTTGGGCTCTAGGGTTACAATCTGAGGACAGTGCTGAAGGCGACTGCATGAACACTGCAGTGGTGTCAGCACAGTGAGACACACATGGAGAAACAAGACACAAATGTGCATTTGTCTGAGCCTGGGTGTAAACCCTGTCCTGTGGAGTGGGTCCCATGACCAGGCATGGTTGCCATCCTGATGTTGACTCTCCACAGACAAGAAGGTGAAGGGAAGCATCTGCCTTCATTTGTGTCCTAGTTAGTGTCATAAATGTAAACATGTTTGTCAACTGTTGTGATTGTGATTTTTAAAAGTACAGAATTCAATTATTATATTTCTCCCTTAGATGTGTTAATTGCAAGACTGGAGTCAAAAGTTTTCTATAGAGAAGCATTCTCAAGGCTGTTCTATACAAGTACATCAAAGTGAAGTAATTATCCTTTCCTATTTTCTAACTATTGTTTTATTAACTATTATTTGAAGACAATACAAATTCATTTTGTAGTTTTTAAAAGTCATGAAATAATGTCTTCTCTGACATTATGTTAACGTATTTTCCCCTAAAGAAGATAGGGTAATGTAATAAATCTGAGTATAACTTTATGTAATCTTATTATAAGATCGTAAGTACTATTGCAGATACCTGAGTCAGATGAGCTCATGCTGAAGCACTGTGAGTCCCCTCTGCCTTCATGAGATGGCTTTGAGAGATAGTGACATTGTGATGGATTCCAAAGTGAAGTCTAATGTGTACACATGGCTTTGTAGCTGCTGACCAAAAATCTCCTAAGATTGTTTAGAAACATCAGGGACAGAGGAGAGGCGAAAGAGGTGCCATAGGGTGCTGAGCTCAGCATGCCCATTTTACAGGTCTGTCCTCCATAAATCAGTATGAGATAACACAAGTCACTCTTGTGTTAACCAAAGTGTGTACATTGTTACTGCCATCCCAAGGAACTAACAAACTAGGCAATCCTTTGTAAAGTTCTTATGAATTTGTGCACATTCTTTGATCTTGACTCACATTTTATCCTTGCAGATACTGACCCATTGGTTCATATTTCTACCTTCATGACTGCAACTATTCTCTAAAGTTAAACAATTTTCAGCCCTAAATCATAAATATATTTCTCCTCTTTCAATATTTTAATACTGTAAGCAGCGACATAGAAGTGAAGCTTCTAGAAGAGGCCCCTTTTCAATGGCATCCACCTGTGAATGTGTGAACTGCAAGTATTCCTTCTTTTTGGGAAATAAATTTCAAATACTTAGTGAACTATGTGACACCGAGGGACATGCCTTTAATTTTTAGCAGAAACCTTAAGAAAGTTAATCCTGTCATATAATGCAGAGACTGGGAGTCAGGAAGTTCTTTACTGCACATGGTTGTAGAAAACAATAAATAAAAGAAAAAGGAAAAGTTCAGTTCATAACCCAAACCACAACAGTTTGTAGCCTGTGTTAGAGAAACACTTGTTAAAACTCAAATTGCACATGGGACCTGTATCTGTGGGTCAGAACTGGGCCTGACACCCTTCACTAGTACAGTCCTCCTTCCCAAGGAACTCACATCAATATTCAAATGTCAACAACACCAAAGGGTCTAAATAAAATCAAAACCAAAAGTGATATGGATTCACAACATGCCCCCACTGTTGGGCATGGTTGGGCATGCCCGGCGAACCCCTGGCAGTCAAGTGTGCCCTGGAGGGTGATTGGTATTGCTAGTGACACTCCATTGGAGAAAACTGATTTTCTCTTTTCCAGAAGTTATCTATGGCTACACCTTCATGGCTAAGGGTGTGACTGTTTGTCCACTTCTCTTTCTCTGAGCTGGGATTTTGTCTGGTTTGAACCTGTGCTGGTCTGTGCATGCTGTCACCGTCTCTCTGAGTTCCCATGTGGAACAGTCCTGCTGTGTCTAGAAGATGCTGTTTCCTTAGAGCCATCCAGCACATCTGGCTCTTACAGTCTTTCCACCTCCTCGTCTGCACGTTCCTTGGTTCTGAAGGACAGGGTTTGACAAAGACAACTCAGGTTCACAGTTACTTTAACCATGCATAAGTTAAAGCACATCTGTGCAAACCCAGATGGTCCTGACATTCCTCTTGTTCCAGCTCATCTCTGCAGTGACTAAATCTTTTATCATGATTCATTAATTCTTGCCTCCAATTTAGAGGTGTTCCCTTTTCTCATCATATATCCTACTAAACCCCTTCAGTAAAATACAGTATTTTAATATCAGATAAGTAGTAGGCAGGTTTCCATGAGTGTTTTTGAAAACCATCATACACAATCATTCTTTATCAGTACTTTCTAATCCTGTTGCACCCAAAATCCAAAGTACCCAAAGACCACCCAGAGATCTATCTGACTGCAAAAGCAAAGAACCTTTTAATTCACGAGTTTAATTCTGGGTCCTCATCCATCTGTCCCAGCGGTGGAGTGAGAGGGACCCTAAGCAGGAAGAGGATGGGATTTTTATAGTGGTTAGGGTCAGGGTTCTAGGGGAATTCCAACTCTTTATGGTCACAAGCTCAGGATTGGTGCTTACTTCAGGTTGGAGATGCTTGGATTGAACTGATTGGAGAGTTGCAGCTGCAAGGAAATAGCCATCTCCTCTGGCAGTTTATGTCATAGCATCTGTGTCACAGGCAGACCCGTTTTCTCTGACAGCTAGACATCCCATTTCTCATCTGCAGGAAACGTGCTTCCTCTGACAGATATGGTGTATAATCTGACATATCCTTTAGGTTATGGGAGAAAGTGTCTGGAACTCTTTTTTTTTTATGTGGCACTTAATTGTCTGGGTCTAGGGGCAGCACATCTTCTGGTGGGTCTCCCAGGGCCTGCTGCTCCCATTCTGACCCTTCTCTAAGATGGCTGCAACCATGCCATCCTCTCAATCCTTACTTAAGGACAATTACAGACCCACTGTGTTCTATCCCCCTTTTTCCAATATTTCTGTTTTTTTTATTTATAATCCATCAAGGGAGTCTTGCAGTATAATATTTACCATCATAGATGCCAATATTCACATTGTGTCTCTGTGGGTCAATCTGCTGAGGAACCAAGTAGAGAGAGAGAAAAGCCTGGCCTCTTGAGCATTCCAAGAAGGGGCTCGTGGAGTAAATTTCTCTGTCCTCAGCTTCAGTGGGGAAAGCCCCTGAGTAAAAAGATCCTAATAAATACAGTCTAGCAACAGTGGTTCTCAAACTTTCTAATGTGGAGACACCTTAATACTGTCCCACGTGTTGTGGCGACCTCCAACTATAAAATTATCCATTGCTACTTCAGAACTATAATTTTGCTACTGTTGTGTATTATAATGTAAATATCTGATCTACAGGATATCTGATCTATGACTCCTGTCCTGTGGGGGTCGTGACCCTTAAGTTAGGAAACACTGGTCTACATAGTGTTCCCACTGAGTAAATATAAACAACACAAAAGAAATGAAGTAAAATCAGCCTCAGAGGAGGTAAATTCTTCTGTCCTTGATCAGAAAGTGTTCAGTGGACACAGCCTTAGGAGAAGTCTCATTGTCACAGACATGACAGACCTGAACCTGCTCAGTGGGGTCTGTAGGTGACACTGAAGAGTCTGGAGACTCTCAGCTGACAACACAAACATCTGTCTCTTTGTGTCTGCTCAGGACTCAACAGGCCCAGCAGTGGGGGCACTGTGGTCCCTTGGGCATCCTCAGGCAGGAAGTGACACCCAGGCTCTTGATGGCACCGACACCTAAGAAGGGATTTGGTTGACTAAGAAAAATTTGCATGAAGGGCCCTGTCAGTCCTCTGAGAATTGTTAAAGGATTAGAGAGACCTGCACCATGTCTGTCTCAGCAGAGTTCAGTGGTGT
This sequence comes from Peromyscus leucopus, assembly GCF_004664715.2. Lineage (NCBI taxonomy): Eukaryota > Metazoa > Chordata > Mammalia > Rodentia > Cricetidae > Peromyscus > Peromyscus leucopus. The sequence continues at coordinate 75,169,856 of NC_051073.1, read as the reverse complement.
CTGCACCATGGCCTGGACTCCTCTCCTCTTCTTCCTCCTTCATTGTACAGGTCAGGAGTCATCTGCATCCTGATCCCACCTCAGGGAAACCATCTGACAGCCAGATATGTTCTCCCCTCTTTTCTCATCTCAGAACATAATGTGTTTCTCTGTTTTCAGGGTCTCTTTCCCAATCCGTGCTGACTCAGTCACCCTCAGCCTCTGCCTCCCTGGGAGCCTCAGTCAAACTCACCTGCACCTTGAGTAGTGAATACAGCACCTACAACATTGGTTGGTACCAGCAACATCCAGACAAAGCTCCTAAGTATGTGATGTATCTTAGGAGTAATGGAAACCACAACAAGGGGGATGGGATCCCTGATCGTTTCTCTGGCTCCAGTTCTGGGGCTCATCGCTACTTAAGCATCTCCAACATCCAGCCTGAAGATGAAGCTGACTACATCTGTGGTGTAGGTGGTACCATTAGTGGACAAAACCGTGAACACAGTGAACTAGGTAAAAGGGGAAGCAGGACAGAAACTGTTTTACTCTCATGCTACCAAGACTGGCCTATGATTATGAGAAAGAACATCTGAAGTTGTTAGATATCACACTCATTGCATATTCTCTGCTTATTATTCTAAAGGAGAGACCATAGATAAATTGGCTATTTTTGTGATGGATTTTCCTTTATATGTGGCTTGAATTTCTTTTATTGCAGATCTCATATTAATTTCTTGGTTCTGTAACTTAGTGCGTTAGATTATATGCCATTTTTTTTCTGGTTCTGTCCAGTTGGTGTTCTGTGAACTTCTTTTATTTGTATGCATATGTAATTGCTTAATATGTAGAAGTTTTTTCTCTGTAATCTTCTTGAAGAGAAGATCCACGCCATTAATTGGAAATTCTTCTCCATCATATAGGCCTATAATTTGAAAATTCAGTTGTTTTCACTTGTGTCCCACATTCCTGTGTGTTCTACCCCAACTCAAGTGTGTTGTGTATGTATGTTTTAGAGTGATAGAGACAGACAGACACACAGACAGACGGACAGACAGAAAGATAGATAGATAGATAGATAGATAGATAGATAGATAGATAGATAGACAGATAGTTATATGATAGATGAACTTTAATTGGGTGGATAAAGATAATGGGGAGAAATAGGAGCAGTTCAGAGAAGGGAAAACATGATCAAAATATATTATATAAACAATTTTAAATATTTTATGTCTCTTTGGCTTGGCTTTCTTTTCCTTTATTTATAAGTTTTGTTTTCAAAGTGTCCCAGATAATCTGTATGTTTTATGACTGGATTTTTTATGTATATATTTAACATTTCCTTTGGTTGAGCTATTTATGTGTTTGACCTTTTTTCAAGATCGGAAATTCTATCTTCCTTATCTTTTAATTTATTGGTGAGCATTATCTCTGAGGTTTTTATTTGATATTTTGAGTTTTTAATTTCCAGTTTTGGTTTACTTCATGTTTTCATTAGTAATTCTATTTCCTTGTTAAGTCTACTTTCCTATCTCAGGTTTTTTTCATCATTTTATTCCACTGTTTGTGTCTTCACGTTCTTCATTAAGGCATTTACTTCTATCATCTTAGGATCTTTGACACAGTCATAACTGATAATTTGTAGTCTTTGTCTAGTGCTTCAGCTAAATTGGTTTTTCAGGCCATAACACAATGGAAATCCAAGCTTCTGTAGAAAGCATATTGTTCATGTTTATCTTTTTATGTTTGGATCTAGGATCTGGAATTATGATGATTGAAGTGTTTCCTGCTATAGATATTTGATCTCATCTTTGTTACAGGGGTATGCTGTAGTTTTGTTGCTGTTGCCTATTCTGGGTCTTAGCCAAGTGTGGCATCTGTGGAGTTCCTGATTCCCAGCCGAGTGTGTTGACTCAGCATTCCCTGCTGGTGAGTTGTTCTTCAGGTCAGCAGAAAATCACAAGAACTGAGATGGTCTAGAAGAATAGGCTGAAACCGACAACTGGCTAGAACTTGGGGGACAGTGGATCCACACCAGGAAGCCCTGTCTCACTGTGATGCTGGTGGCCTGAGGTGAGGGTCTCAACAGGCAGGCTGCAGTAGGACCAAGGTAAGTTTGGAAATGGAAAGGAGTGTAAAGATGTTCTCCCTGAATTCCAGACTAGTATGGCAGCTGTGATCCCTGGTCGACAAAGGTTTGGTGGGCCAGTGAAGTCACAGAGGATTAGAGATGGGCTAGAAGAATGAAAGAGGTTGCCAGAAATAGCTAAGGAGACTCTGGTTCCAAACCATGGACATTACGCCCCAGGGGAAACTCTAACATTCTTGGAAACAGTTAATCAGATCTCCCAGAAGGACCCAGAAGTCCAAGGTTTAGATGAGAAACCCTGAAGTCATTTAAAAGCCCCTCCTGGCCACACCTGATTTCCCATTCCCAAACTTCCCACAAGGCTACAGAGTATTTGTAACCCAGTTGGTACTGACACTTCCTCCTTTTACAGGAATTTGTAGGTGAATGCACAAAATGAACATTTAAATACCAATTTAATAATGATGACCAGTTTTCAGTCATTCATTCATTTATTCTTTTGTGTTAAATGATCTACATTTTACAGTACTAGATAAGTGATTTTGAATGAAGACCCTGAACAGAACAATCAAATCTAATTGATTTGTTCATAGTTCTTCCTGCAAAAATTGGAATCTCACATTTATTTTATGGTCATGTTGTGGGCTGCCTATTGAAGGTCCATTGTGGACCTGTAGTCTTGCTGAATGCCAACACTTTCAGGTCATGAGATACAGACATCTGATATTTAACAAAATGCTATGACAGAGGAGTGAGAATTATAGGGCCATCTTTCCTTCTGAGGGACCATTGGATATTGGAAATGGGGATGTAATAAGCAACCTGTCACCTATTGTCCCCTGGATTGGCTCTTTTTGGCTTCTGTGGAACCCACTTCAAAACTGTTAATGCCAGGGTCCTGTATTCTAGGGTAGATGGCAGAAAGCAGGGAGCATTACCCAGCTGTGGACACAAACTTGGATGTCTACAGTATTATCTGGACATTCACATTACCTATTACTTTCTCTCATTTACAGAAGATCTGCCAAGGCTTTTCCACCTTGTTCAGCCAGAACATGACTCATGCTTGGAACTGACTTTAAGATTATTGTAGGTGATAGGACCTTGACAATGATCCCTCATATACTGAGCCTCCTGGCCTGGCATCCATTGAAATGGTTTCCACCACAGAGGTACCCATACAAAACATACTCTGCTGCCCAGAGTGAGGATGCACAGAGAAGCAGCAGAATCAAGGCAAACCTTTTACACAGCAGCCTTGCTTTACTCCACAGGTGATCCATTTTCTACCTGTGACCATATCCAAGGTCACCATTATCGGAATGCTGAAATAGTGATGGCTAGGCCATGATGTGAATGGTGGTGAGTTGTATGAGCATAAAATCTTGTCAAGCAGTCACCTTATTGCATAGGGTAGTGACAGTCCTGCTTCCTAAACTTCTAAGTCACCAGTGTAGTATTGATGCTGCTAACACGGTTATAGATTTCTCTATTGGTTGCAAATGAAATAATTTTATTGATCATTTCCAGAGTTTCAAAAAAAATGAAATAGTTTGCCGGGCGGTGGTGGCACACGCCTTTAATCCCAGCACTCGGGAGGCAGAACCAGGAGGATCTCTGTGAGTTCGAGGCCAGCCTGGGCTACCAAGTGAGTTCCAGGAAAGGCGCAAAGCTACACAGAGAAACCCTGTCTCGAAAAACCAAAAAAAAAAAAAAAAAAAATGAAATAGTTAGAGAAAAGTGATAATCATGGTGTGGTTTTTCATGCCTGGCATCCCAACATTTAGAAAACCCATGGAGAAGAATTAAATGTTCAAGGTAACTGGAATGTAAATGCAATTCTCTTTATCAAAAACTTGGAACAAAATAAAAAAACAAAAATACATGTACATTTGATCAAAATTAAATAGACTCTATAAGATATATGCCAATGTATATATACACACACATATATATGTATACATACACACACACACACACACACACATATATATATGTATGTTTGTAACAATAAAAAGTAGATATCATGATATTGGGAAATGGGACTTGGGAGGAAGTAACAGGGAGAGAAAGGGGAATGAAGTAAATGCAGAGCTTATTTATGAAATTCTCAAACATTATTAAAATAATATATAATTTACTATACTATTTTACTATTCCTAAAATTTTCTGGGTGAGTTCCCTCCACAGGTTTCTGCCTATATCCTGGAGTAACACTGTCGTGTGTCCCTTAGAATGTGATATACATATGCTTACACATGCACATACACACACACACACACACACACACACACACACACACACACACACACGGATACATGAAAGAGACAGAGACAGACAGACAGACAGACAGAGAGAAAAAGAGAGAGATACACACACACACACATACACAGAAAGAGAGAGAGAGAGAGAGAGAGAGAGAGAGAGAGAGAGAGAGAGAGAGAGAGAGAGAGAGGTGAATTTCAAACCTGGAGTTTAGGAACACATACTGTCCTGCTTCCCCACACACTTCTGTGTTCTGGCCCCAGGATGCTGGAGTGAGTCTTTAAAGGCTGGACTCCCTGCACCTCTTCAGGTTAAAAGGGTCTGGTGTCAGACAAAAAAGGACGTTACTGTTCTTAACTCTTCCACCAGCAGGGGTAGCAGGGTAGCACTCAGGAGCAGGCCATGGGGAGACTAGGGAGGACAGCAGAAGTTGGAGAGTGATGCTAGGACAGGGATTTGGCCAGTGTAATCGTCAAGGGACAGTTTGTGGACTACAGTGGTTACTTTCAGAGTGTCACACAACAGTATCACTCCAGGAAACAGACAGAACCCACGGCAGTGTGATGGACTCAGCCAGGAAATACTCTGGCATATTGCAGTACCAGGTGTGAACCTGGGTAGCCCCATCATGGCTGGCATTCATTGGTGAGAGCACTCTGAGTCCAGCTCATATTGAGAAAACTGACCCCCAAGGACCTGTGCCTTTCCCTCAGGATTAGGGTTTCCTGCCTATGGTTCACAGTGGCCAGGGTTATCTAGCCATTATCTTCCACTTACCTTTCTCTCTTTGGGACTCCAAGAGCAGCCTGCTCTTGGGTTCTAGCTCTCCCTCCCATCTATAGGCAGATTTGCCATTGAACTAAAACACCTGGACTCTAGTGCAGTCTGATGTGGGGACCGTGGCATTAGGGGACTGTCCCTGGATGAAGAATCCACAGCTTTCTTTGCAAATAGTTTGAATGATCTGAACACTTACCTGACTCAGAGCACACCTGTAACCCTGGCTGCATTGGGTCAGTGTCAGCATTCTTCCCGATGAGAACCCTGACCGACCACCTTCCAGAGCTCAGCTCTGCAAACTTGATCCTGTGTCTTTCACACACATAAGAACTGGATTGTGCTTCTCAGGAAGGTGTTATTTATTACACATTAACAAGCCACTTGTGCAAAGCTCCCTGTGCAAACATTAGAGGGAATGCCAGATGCTGGATGCTAGTCTCTTCTAAGAAGAGGTAGAAGCAACAGTGGGAGCAGACTCCATAGGAGAAATGATAGGGGACTTCTGATGACCTCACAAAACAAATGTTTGTATAAACAGCTGGTTCCCCACAGGAATGTATTTAGCACCAATTCTAATAACACAGGACTACATATTATTGGAATGAAAAGGATTGATCATAAGTATAGCTTGGTGGCCCAGAGAAAGCAAGGATAATGAAGGTGGCAAGCCACACCACATCTTCTGCTGAGTCAGATATCATGACCAAGTACACACCACAGACAGGATATTGGAAGCTGCACAGCCTTGCTAAGTATAGATCATCAGATTTAGAAGACTATCATGGAAAAATTCTGGCAGGGTTACTGTGATCAGAGAAACAGAAGATTAGTGTGATTTTCTGAGCCAACGGACTCCAGAATGAGTTGGGGCTCCACTCCTCCTCATCAGTTTCTACATCAAAGCTCCTGAGGAATCCCAGAAGGAAAGTCAATTTACACAGCCTTCAAATATACACTGCCTCAAAATACTAAAAGAGAATGAAAGGCCTGAGGAGTCCCTTTTTTCTGTAATTTCCAAGACCCAGAACTCTGTGGAATCTCTACCACAATCTGGTTCTTCCTCCTGTTCCCCTTCCTGTCTTTCTGAACAGGTGACCTACCCAGATCTGGTCCCAACTTTCAGCCTGCACAGTACACTAATGGCCAGCCCTGAGCCATGTGTCCTTATCTGGTTGAGTGACTTGTTGGCTCTAGAAAGGCCTTTACTTCTATAACTTCAATAACCTCAGTATCCTTCTCTTTTCTTTCAGCCTCCTATATACTGACTCAATCTCCCTCAGTATCAGTGTCCTTAGGTCAAAAGGCTACAGATAATTATATTCACTGGTACCAGCAGAAGCTGTGCTAGGCCCCTATGCTGGTAATATAGCAAGATAATACATATCCCTCTGGCATCCCAGCCAATTCTCTGGCTCCAATTCAGGAAACAGGGCTACCCTGACCATCAGTAAAGCCCAGGCCTTAGATGAAGCTATTACTCTCAGTGTTGGGATAACACTAATAATACTCAAAATAACACATACAGATGAGGAAGTAAGACATTACTGTGACAGTGGCAACTTGTTTTCTAGATTTATTGGAGAATATGGGGGTCCAGCCCCCTTGATAATCCCCTCCCAGGTTCTGGGAAGAATCTACAACCAGCTGATAATTAATCTTTGATGAAAAGAAATGAATCTATGTTCAAGAAACTCCTTAGTTCATACACTTTATTATTATGTGATAGTTCTCTCTCTGCACAGCTTCTATTCTGCTCTCATGTCTAGCTCCTTTCTTGCCTGATTTCTCTCTATATTTATCTACTGTCCCCTCTAGGTTCTATCTTAATTCCTTCATCTAGTTCTGTCCCCTCTAGGTTCTCATCTATCTAGTTCTTTCCCATATCAGCTCCTCTCCCATCTCCATCTCTCTCATCTAGCTCTTCCTCATCTTGTTCTTCTCCATTTGGCTCTTCCTCATCTTCCATCTCATTCCTCTAGAACTGTCTTCTAGCACTTCAATCTAGTTCTTCCCCATCTCAGTTTGTTTCTCTCAAGTTCTTACCGATCTTTTTCTTCCATTCTCTTTTCTCTTCTCCCCTGTGCCCTTAGAATGTGATATACATATGCTTACACATGCACATACACACACACACACACACACACACACACACACACACACACACTCACATGCACACGCACATGCAAACGCACAAGGATACATGAGAGAGAGACAGAGAGACAGAGAGAAAAAGAGAGAGATACACAGAGAGAGAGAGAGACAGACACACAGACACACACACAGACACACACACACACACAGAGAGAGAGAGAAGAGAGAGAGAGAGAGAGAGAGAGAGAGAGAGAGAGAGAGAGAGAGGTGAATTTCAAATCTGGAGTTTATTATAGGAACACATACTGTCTTATCTTTTTTTTCCTTTTATTTTATTTTACAATACCATTCAGTTCGACATATCAGCCATGGATACCTTGTTCTCCCTCCTCCTGCCCCCCTCCCATTACCCCCAGCTTACCCCCGATTCCCACCTCCTCCAGGGCAAAGCCTCACCCAAGGACTGAGATCAACCTGGTAGACTCAGTCCAAGCAGTTCCAGTCCCCTCTTCCCAGACTTAGCCAAGTGTCCCTGCATAAGCCCCAGGTTTCAAACAGCCAACTCATGCACTGAGCACAGGACCCAGTACCCCTGTCTAATGCCTCCCAAACAGATCAAGCTAATCAACTGTCTCACCTATTCAGAGGGCCTGATCCAGTCGGGGGCTCCTCAGCCTTTGGTTCATAGTTCATGTGTTTCCATTCGTTTGGCTATTTGTCCTTGTGCTTTATCCAACCTTGGTTTCAACAATTCTCGCTCAAACAAACCCTCCTCTTTCTCACTAATTAGACTGCCAGAGCTCCACCCTGAGCCTAGCCATGGATCTCTGCATCCAGATCCCTCAGTCATTGGATGGGGTTTCTAGCATGACTATGAGGGTGTTTGGCCATTCCATCATCAGAGTAGGTCAGTCCTGGCTGTCTCTCGACCATTGCTAGCAGTCTTTTGTGGGGGTATCTTTGTGGATTTCTGTGTGCCTCTCTAGCACTTTGTTTCTTCCTTTC
>NC_051073.1:75019897-75161147 GCF_004664715.2 Peromyscus leucopus | reverse complement strand
GTATAAAAAATAGACTCAGAAACTAAACATTTTCATGTTGGACAACTTAGTCTCAGCATATATAATGTTATGTGTTCATCTCTATGGCTAGGCTCTTTAAACACTACAAAATTCTGCTGTTTGACAAGGGATTCCCTTAGAATTCAAGTTGAAGATTTCAGCAGTGACATTTTCACTGTTTCTTTAGATATAATGTGTGGACAGCAGATGATAGTCAATCTCTCTATCGACGGTGTGTGCACTCTTGATTGTGTGCTCACAAGTGTGTCTGGTATCTGAGGAGGCCAGAGAGGACATCCAATCCCACAGTGCTGGAAGGACAGGAGACTCTGAGCTGTCTGACATGGGGGCTGGGAATGAAAATCATTTCCTCTGCAGGAACAGCCAACACACTTAACTGCTGAAACCCACACTTAACTCCAATCCTTTAATAAATCATTGCCTAGAAATGACCACTATTATAACCACTGGTCTTCTAGAGTTAAACAAAACAAAACAAAAACTCTTAAACCAGGCATTGATTCTCTATGCAAAAGTAAAGTGGGTTGCCCACTGCCTCAGTTGACACATACAAAATTATATTAAGGGACAATTCATGTTCCACTCAGAGTCCAGATAGGGCTTTGTGACTTCCCAAATGGTCTCACTGTTGTCATGAGGGGGACCTAGCAGTCACGCACCAGATGACAGGTCATGGTTGCCTTAGGGAGTGATATGGCTAAGCACCTGCCTAGTGCTCTCCAATTTCTGATGTTTTTCCTTTCACTTTCAGGACATCCTCACTGCGTGTGTAGTCTTTCCACTTCTCAGTCAGACCCAATATGAAGCTAAAGGAGGGGCCTATACATCCTCAGGAAGAGGGGCATTTGCATGGAGCCAGCCTGTATTTAGACTCCCCGGACAGATAAGAAGGGGAGCCCAGCTACAATCACTCCATTGGACTCAGGAAGCAGGATCTGGGTGTCTTCACCATGACTTCGGCTCCGCTATTCCTCATCTTCCTTTGTTACTTAACAAGTGGGTGGATTTAAGGAATTCTGGGAGGGTAACTCTTGCTTGGGATGTTTGGCTTAAGTTCTTCCCTATGAATAAGGTTTCCTTGTCCTTACTGATGTATTTTATCTTCCTTTTACAGGGTCATATGCCCAGTTTGTGCTAACTCAGCCAAACTCTGTGTCAGGGAATCTTGGGAGCACAGTCACTATCACCTGCCTGCGCAGCAGTGGTAACATAGGAAATAGCTATGTGCACTGGTACCAGCAGCACTTTGGAAATTCACCCACCGCTGTCATCTATAAGGATGATAAAAGACCATCTGGGGTTCCTGATCGGTACTCGGCCTCCATTGACAGCTCCTCCAACTCAGCCTCGCTCACCATCACTGATCTGCAGATTGAAGATGAGGGTGACTACTACTGTCAGTCTTTTAGTCACAGTGATGAGAATCATGGGGAAGTAAGACAAAAACAATCCAGAGCACCAGCTGTGAAATCATTTGTGAAATGGACTATTGTTTTATCAAGTCTCCTTTATTCGTACTGCTATTGGGGTTGCCAAGTCATAATTTCCTCTGGGTTCAGTGCAAGATCCCACTTTCTCCTGCCTCCTATGGATGTCTGACCTCTTTACATTTTTAGGGTCAGTCCATGGAGTACATAGTGTTGAAAAAAGGAATTTTGGAGGGCAACACTACTGACATTTTGTGTCAGAGACTTCCTTATATGTGTGATGTGTTTAGCATCATCTCTGACCACGAGTCACCTGCACATTTTCATGTTTTCCCTCCATTATGACATCATTAACTCTCTGTATTGCCAAATGTATCTGTAAAATGGGAGATGGCACACTTGGGCAAAGCCACTGCTTCAAGAAGTTGTTCTAAACTATTAAGGAGGCCCTAGATTAGACTCTCACTTCCCTAAGGCATAAGGATGAGGTTTTACTCCCTGAGAGTCTGTCCCCAGTTGCTAAACAAAACAATATCTTATTCTCATGTCGACAAAGCCTGGGTTATCCAACTCTATAGAAGCTCCAATCAAGGTCTATAATGGAATGTTAAGGGAAGACCTAGTGCATGCATAAATGTTAAAATCTACACATAGTGGATATGCAAATGTAATGGATCTCTCCCATCCTGTGAACTGTCCTTCATCTGGAAAGCTCTGAAGAGCATGAAAGGTGATAATGAAAGGTGACAAAGCAAGCTCAGTGAAGAAACCCAAGAAAACCACAAATACCATATTAATAATAATTATATCACTGGGTGGTGGTTGCTCAAACCTTTAATCCCAGCACTTGGGAGGCAGAAGCAGGTGGATCTCTGTGAGTTCGAGCTATCCTAGTCTACAGAGTGAGTTCCAGGACATTCAGGGCTATGCACAGAAACCCTGTCTCGTAAAACCAAATATATATATTTGTATAGACAGATGTCTAAGTTCAGGTCAGAAAGGTAAGTAGTGATTAAATTCAACATGCATCACATTTGAGCACATATTGGATGGCAGAGAGAAGGGAAAGCAATATGTCAAAAAGTTGGGTAGACTTTTGCTTACCCTATGATTTACTAACTATCAGAATGAAAACCTGGGATAGATTGATTACTCACACACCTGATTTCTTGCTCACAATTTTTCAGTTTCATGTAATTTTCCACTTTCTGGATTATTAACCACTATAGTATATATTTTCCCCTTTCTGGCATCTTTTCTGCCTCTGATAGAGATAATGAGATCCTCACGGGAGGGGTGAAGAAGGTACTAAGAGTAAACTGAGGCAATAAGGTAAAGAATGGAATTCGCTAGATAAAACATGTAATTAACGATGTGAAAACATGTCTTCTGCTGCAATTGTGACAGTGAAGAATAAGGAAACAGATCAGTTTAGGATCACCATAGAGGGGGTACAGGAACTTGGAGAAGAACTGTTTGTGCTAATAGAGCAAAGGGACACAGCTAAGACAGCTCCAATATCTGGTCAGGGATTTGGATGAACTTCCATGGGCATCATGCATGGAAAGTACAACCCTGTTTTGGTTAATACTTGAGACCCACTTTGATGATTATATCAAAAATAAAAAATAATATTGTGGGTACATTTCTGGGAAATGGATCATGTAAAAATATTATTAAAATGTTACTTTGGACAGGCAGATTGCTGACAAGGTGTTTTTGGTATGTAGGACTGGAAGGCAGAGGATACTCATGTACTCTTGGAGGCTCTGGGAGAATAAACCAGACAGTTTGGAATGGACCCATCCTCTGAGGTGGACAACTGTGGAAGGTGTTGTAGATTCAGTAGGAAAGACAGTAGAGCTGTAGAGAAGAAAGGAGAAGGTAGGGACAGAGAAAGGAAGAAAGCAGCGTGGAGGGAAGGAAAGACATTAAAACTAAAAATTGAGTGGGTGGAGGGCTTATCTGCGACTATGGAATGAGTACAACTGCAGAGAGCAGGAACCAATGCTAAAGAGAGGGAGCTTAGGAAAATATTCCCTGTACCTCCGGGCAATGGTAGAATTCAATTTAGAGAAACAATTAATACAGAAACAAAGTCCGTTCCCTGCATTGCCCACTCTGATAAACCCAAATGTGTGGTGAATGTATGTTAAGAGATGGTCGGCAGAATTTTTTTGGCTTGAGGAAGGAAATTATTTTGAGTTATCCCAGTGAAGGGCTTTATGAAGTGGGAAACCTGTTGGGGATGTGGTCACTTCCTCAGTCAGGGTCTCCATGGAGGAGGAGGGAGTTTGCTGTCTATTTTTAGAGGAATGGAGAAGGTACAGCTACAGCATCCTGCCACAAGCTCAGAAAATGGAAGTGGCCGCTGCCTGCCTAGGGAAGATGCACTCACCCTCTCTTGTTCTGAGATATAGGAAGTGAAGAACCAAAGCACCCCCATTTCAAGTAAGCCCCTCACCCCAGCTTGAAACAGGCCTGAGTTTCAAAATTCTCAGAGCTGCTGACATAGGTCCCAGCACAAAGTCAGGATGTTTGGACAAAGAGCTTGGTGTATATACATTTATTCCTACCTTGAATTCCTGATGGAGCTGTAGCTGTATAGATAGACTTTTGTCTTAGAGGAATAAAGTTAACAGACCTAAGAGCATAGTGTACATAGATTTTTTTTCCCCTCAGATATCCCACGCCAGATGTGGTGTCTTCCCTGGACTCTGGGCTATCAATACCTTATGTCCTCTTTCATAACTAATGTACACTACCTGCATTCAGTCTTCCCACATTCCCTTATATTTAGCCTTTCTCATTATCTTTTCTTCATGTTATACTGTACCCACATGTATGTTTTTTTAAATATATATATCATTATTGGCTAGATTCCACATATGAGAAAAAACATGAGGATGTGTGACTTCGCCTAATATTGTACATTCTATGTCCGCCCATTTCCTGGAGTTTTTTCAACTCCCTTTTGCTTTAGAGATGAATAGTCTTTGTGTGTGTGTGTGTGTGTGTGTGTGTGTGTGTGTGTGTGAGTGTGTGTGTGTGTGTGTGTGTGTTCCAAATTTTCACTATCCACGAATCTATTGATAAACAAGCTATGATGATTCCATTTTTTTCCTATAGTAAATAAAGCAGCAATAAGCATGAGATACAAATATCTCTATGGTAGGAAATGGAATTCTCTGGGCATTAGCCCAGGAGTCAGAGATCTGTTTGATTCCACTGTTATTTATTGTCAAAAAGTCTTTGAAAGCTCTGAGTCTTAACCTCTTTTCTGAAATGGAGCTGGTGAAGAACTTCCTCCCATTCTGTGGGTTATTTACTCTGCTGACTGTTTCCTTTGTTGCACAGATAATTTTTACGTTCATGTATCCATCTGGTGATACATGGGGTCAGCTTCTGTGCTGTTGCTGTTCTATAGAAAGAGTTCTTGCCCACGCCAATATTTTGAAGAGCATCTCCTGTGTATTCATCTGAAAATTTTAGAGTTCTAGGTGTTGGTTAAAAGGTGCGCTGCTCGGTGGCAGCCATGTGGTGGTGGGGGGGAGGAGAGTGCTGATTGGAAGAATCACAGCCATGGTTACCTTTTTAGACCTTTATTGCGAGTCCTCTTCATCAAGGGATCATGAGGGCTGCAACTGTACTGTAGTTGGTCCACCATTGAACCCTAGACACCATTTACCCCCTTGTCAGGATCAAAAATGTGCCTGCCCTTGCCAGTTCAGCCTTAGGAAAACCCCCAGGGTGTGCATCGCAAAGAATATAGCTCAGACTACAGCCGCAAGAATGGCAGATTCACTGTGGTGACGGCAGCAGTAGCTGTGTGGGGGTCCAGTGGAGGCAGTAGGCAGCAGCCATCACAGCAGGTACTCAGCTCGGTGGTGTGTCTGAGTCATGGCACCAATGTTGGTTAAACAGCACACTGCTTGTGGCTGGCTGCCGCCTGCAGCGGCCATGCCAGCAGAGGAGAGTGCTGATCGGAAGAATCACAGCCATGGTTACCTTTTTAGAGCTTTATTGGGAGAGGGAGAGAGAGGGAGGAAGAGGGGGGAGAGGGGGGAGAGAGGACAGATGGAAGGAAGGAGCTGAAAGGAAAGAAAGGGACACACAGAGGGCCTACCCACTTTTTAGGCTGGGGCGCCATTGCAGGCTGATGAGGTAATTAAGGACCGAAGCCTTATACTAGGGTTAGTCTTGGATCTATTTTGAATTGATTTTTGCACAAGGTGAAAAATATAAATCAAATATCTTCTTCAAGTAGAAATCCAGTTTCACCAGCACCATGTGTATAATAGGCCATTTTCCTCCAACTATGTTTTTGCTTTGTTAAAACTAAGTGAGCATGTCTTTGCCACTTTGTTTCTGGTTCCTCTATTTTATCTCACTGATCCCTTATCTATTTTTATAATGCCAGTACCAGATTGTCTTTATAGTAAAATTTGAGGTAGTTCTCATACTGTTCTCTTCTAAACCTGTAAAATGTGATATTACAATTTTAGTAGTTATTTCATTATTCCTGTAAATTAATTTAGATACTATAGACATTTTCACAATATTAAGTCTGCCAATCCAGGAACATAGGGTATTTTTCCATTTTTCCTAAGGGTATCCTGTTGAATGACACTCTCCAGCAGTTACCTATCCTCTCTTTCCACACTGGTTCCAGAAGCTGCCTGGCCAAGCCTCTAGGCTCTGATTCACCCAACAACAACAGGCACTCCCAGTCTCCTGTCACTTTTCTCCTTAAACATAACCTTGTCCTGGCTCTAGGGTTACAATCTGAGGACAGTGCTGAAGGCGACTGCATGAACACTGCAGTGGTACAGCACAGTGAGACACACATGGAGAAGCAAGACACAAACATGCATTTGTCTGAGCCTGGGTGTAAGCCCTGTCCTGTGGAGTGGGTCCCATGACCAGGCACTGTTGCCATCCTGATGTTGACTCTCCACAGACAAGAAGGTGAAGGGAAGCATCTGCCTTCATTTGAGTCATAGTTAGAGTCATAAAAGTGAAGGTGTTTGTTAACTATTATGATAGATAATAAAAAATAAAACTAGAAGTCAAATATTTTATTCCTCCCTTATATATGTTTGCTTGTAAGACTAGAGTCAATAGGTCTCCGGAGAGAAGCATTCTCCATAATGTTCATTCAACAACTTAGATCAAAGGGAATAACTGTCCACTCATATTTTCTAACTATTGTTATATTATTTTTCATTTGAAGACAATGCAAATTCATTTTAGTTTTTAAAAGCTTTGAAATTATATATATATATATATATATATATATATATATATATGGAAATAATTTCTCCTATGACATTAGGTTAACACATTTACCCCTAAAGAAGATATGTTGATGTGATAAATCTGAATACCATTGTATGCAATCTTATTATAAGATTGGGCCGGGCGGTGGTGGCGCACGCCTTTAATCCCAGCACTCAGGAGGCAGAGCCAGGCGGATCTTTGTGAATTTGAGGCCAGCCTGGTCTACAGAGCGAGATCCAGGAAAGGTGCAAAGCTACACAGAGAAACCCTGTCTCGAAAAACCAAAAAAAAAAAAAAAGATTGTAAGGACTAGTGCACATGTCCTTAGTCTGTTGAACACATCCTGAAGCACAGTGGGTCCCTTCTGCCCTTATAAGATGGCTTTAGGAACACAGGGAGGTAACAGTGATGGATTGCCATGTGAAGTCCAATGTGCATGTAGGGCTTTGATGCTGCTGACCAAAAATCACCTAAGATTGTTCCCAAACAAGAGGACAGAGGAGGGAAGGAAAGGGTGCCATAGGGTTCTTAGCTCAGCAGGTGAATTTTGCAGGTCTGTCCTCCATGAATCAGGATGAGATGACACGTTCCCTTGTCTAGCCCACACAGTTTGCTGTATGACATTACTGTCATCCCAGGGGACCAACAAACAAAGCAACTATTTTTAAAGTGTTTCTGAATTTGCACATATTTCATTCACCTTGACTCATATTTTACCCCCATGGATACTGACACATTGGCTCACATTTCTAGTTTTATGACAGCAACTAAACTCTAATGTTAAGCAGTTGTCAGTCTCAAAATGTGAATATATCTCTCCTCTTTCAGTATAGTATGCCTGTAAGCAAAGACACAGAGGTGAGCTTCTAGGAGAAGCCTTTTCTTCAAGGTTTCCAGCTGTATACGTGTGAACATGCACGTATTACCTTGTTATAAAAAACTTAGTTTTGAATATTTTGTGATTTACGTGAAACAAAGGGATATGCCTACCATTTGTAGTGGGAACTTTAAGAATGTTAAATCTGGCACATAATGCAGAGTGGATGTTAGGAAGTTCTTTTGCTGTACATGGCAGTAGGAGACAATAAATAGAGGAATCAGGAAAATGTGCAACTCAAACCACAATAGTTTGTAGCCTGTGCAAGATCAATATTTGTTAGAACTCAGGGTGCTCATGTACCCTGAATCTGTGGGTTAGAAATGGGCCTGTAATTCTTCATTCATAAAGCTCTCCTTCCTAAGAATTCACACTGGCATTACACTGTCAACAATAATAATAAGGGCCTAAAATAAGGAAAAACCACAGATGAACAGAAACTAGTGACAGACAGCAAAGAATGAAAATAGTTTTTAATATATTTATTTAATTATTTAATGTGTGCATGTGGGAATGTGTGTTTGTAAATGTGTGTGTGTGTGTGTGTCTTTGTGAATGTGTGTGTGTGTGTGTGTGTGTGTTTGTGTGTCCTTGAAATTAGAGGACAACTTGCACAAGGCAGTGAGCCATTTCCTTCCACCATGGATGTTTCAAGTAAACTCACATTGTCAGGCTTGGAAGCGAGTGCCCCTGTATGCTGAAGCCTCAATATACAGTTCCATGCCTGGATTCTACCAGGGACAAATGAATCCTAGATTCTCTTTCATTCTTTTCCCTCACTCTCCCCTCCATCCTCTCCTTCTCTCTCTGTCTCTGTCTCTGTCTCTCTCTCTCATTGTCTGTGTCAACATTTTGTCTAAAGTGTTTATTACTTTATAAAAATAATTTAATGCATGTCAGTGGTGGGACATTCCCTTAATCCCAACACTTGGGAGGCAGAGTCAGGCAGATCTCTGTGAGTTTGAGGCCAGCCTGGTTTCCACAAAAGCCATGGCTACACAGAGAAACCCTTTCTGGGAAAAAAAAAACTTTTCAAGACAGCATTTCACCATACACCTCCAGCTGTCCTAGAGCATTCTATGCAGGTCAAGTTGGCCTACATAGAAAAATTGAAAAAAGGAAAAACATTCAGACAAAATAAAACAATGCAATAAGTACATACAAATAAACTCAGCCTATGGAATCTGTTCTGTGTTGGCCAACTATTCCTGGACATAAGGCCTGCCCTAGAGTGTGGTTGATATTGCTAGTGACACTGCATTGGAGAAAACTGACTCTCCGTTTTTCAGACTTTACCTGTTACAATAGCTGCATGGCTAACAGTGGAAGTTTTGTCCACTTCCTTTTTCAGAGCTGATATTTTTATTTGGTTTGAACCTGTGCTGGTCTTGTGCGTGCAGTCATAGTCTCTGTGAGTTCCCATGAGCATCAGTCCTGTTGATCTAGAAGATGCTGTTTTATTGGAGTCATCAAACTACTTACGATGTTTCCACCTCCTCTTCTGTATATTCCCTGAGCCTGGAGGAGAGGGTTTGACAAGGAATATCATGTAGAACAGCTTCCTTAAACATGTGTGAGCTGAAGCAGACTCCAGAAACCCGCCTGCTGTTCCTCTTGCTCTTGCCTAGGCTCACTGATGACTTCTGTCTTGATTCATTAATTCTTGTGTAAATTTATGGCTGTTCTCATTTGTGAGAATCCATCTCCCTAAAGCCATGCCAGTTAGATATAATTTCTATGTCAGCTACATAGTAGGCTGGTTATAATTGGTTTCCTTGGAAGCCATCACACATAGTCATTCTTCACTGATCCTCTCTAATTCTTAATTGAGAACAAGCTTTCTTTTCCTTTCTAGTTTGTGCACTTTTTTGTAATTTTTATTTGTTTCAACTTGTGACCTTCTAATTTTTTTTATTTCTAAATATTAAGAGAGTTGTGCAATATAATATTTATCTTCCTAGAAACCAACATTCACCAGTGTGTCTCTATTGGTCAGTCTGCTGAGGAACCATGGAGGGCTGTGGTTTCTTGTGCAAACTGAGAGGGCCTCATTGAGGATATATCTGTGTCCTCAGTTTATATGGGAGAAGCCCCTGGATAAAGAGATCCTCATGGCCTTCCCTTCTGGACCAGAGGTGAGTATCTGGGCCCAACCCGGACACCATCCCTGGGCACCAGCCACTCCAGGAAGACCTGCCCAACTTGGCCCCAGGTTCTGGCCACCAGGCAGGTCCCCTTCTAGCCCCACCAGGAGGGATCCCCTTTTCCAAACCCCCCGGCAGCCCCTGCAATCTCCGTGCCCTGCCCCCAGCCCATCTGCCCGAGACCCCAGCCACTTCCTGAGACTTTGAGACTGGCCCCCAGGTCCCATCCTGCCCCCAACTTCCCTTCTGGACCAGAGGTGAGTATCCGGGTCCAACCAGGACACCATCCCTGAGCACCAGCCACTCTGGGAAGACCTGCCCAACTTGGCCCCAGGTTCTGGCCACCGGGCAGGTCCCCTTCTAGCCCCACTGGGAGGGATCCCCTTCTCCAATCCCCCAGCAGCCCCTGTAATCTCCATGCCCTGCCCCCACGCCCATCTGCCCGAGACCCCAGCCACCTCCTGAGACTTAGAGACCAGCCCCCAGCTCCCATCCTGCTCCCGACTTCCCTTCTGGACCAGAGACTTCCGGTCCAGATAAGAGCTTCCATCCTGCCCCGGAGTTCCCATTTGGACAAGAGAACTCCCATCTGGACAAGAGAGAGAGACTTCCTGAATCTGTCAGCTCTTTCTGAACCAAGTACACTGATAAGACCAACAAGGAACCACAAGGAGATGGGCAGATGTCAAGGCAGAAGTACATACAACAAAATGAAGAGCAATACAGCATCACCAGAACCTAGCCTGCCTCCAACATCTAGACCTGAACATCAAAAATTGGAAGAAGCAGAAGAAAGTAGACTTATGAGTAACATCATGAAGAAGGTAAAGGCTTGTGTAGAGGAAAAGACAAGAAAATTGGAAGAATGCTGTAAACAACTAGAGGAAAAGGCAAACAAATTAGAAGAAAACAATAAAGTCCTGCAAGAAAACAATAAAGTCCTGGAAGAAAACAATAAAGTCCTGGAAGAAAACAATAAAGTACTGGAAGAAAACAATAAAATACTGAAAGAAAATCATGAAAAAGCAATGAAACAAACAAAGGAAACAATCCAAGACCTGAAAAGGGAAATTGAAAAAATAAAGAAGACACAAACAGAGGGAATGCTGGAAATAGAAAACCTGAGTAAAAGATCGCGAACTTCAGATGCAAGTATAACCAACAGAATGCAAGAGATGGAAGAGAGGATCTCTGGCACTGAAGATACAGTAGAAGAAATAGTTTCATCAGTCGAAGGAAACACTAAAGCCAACAAAGTCATGAACCAAAATGTTCAAGAAATTTGGGACACCGTGAAAAGACCAAACTTATGAATTATAGGGATAGAAGAAGGTGAAGAATACCAACTCAAAGCACAGAAAATATATTCAACAAAATTATAGAAGAAAACTTTCCCAACTTAAAGAAGGAAATGCCTATGAAGATACAAGAAACCTATAGAACACCAAACAGACTAGACCCCCCAAAAAAGTTCCCTCAACACATAATAATTAAACAACTAAATGTGCAGAATAAAGAAAGAATATTAAGAGCAGCAGAGGAAAAAGGCCAAGCGACCTATAAAGGTAAACCCATCAGAATAACACCCGATTTCTCAATGGAGACTTTGAAAGCCAGAAGGACCTGGACAGATGTAATGCAGACACTAAGAGACCATGGATGTCAGCCCAGACTAATATACCCAGCAAAACTTTCAATCATCATAGATGGAAGGAACAAGACATTCAAAGACAAAGCCAGATTTAAACAATACCTATCCACAAACCCAGCCCTACAGAAAGCACTAGAAGGAAAATTCCAACAGAAGGAAGTCAGATACACAATCGAAAACACAGGAAATAGATAAAACCACAACAGTAAACCCCAAAGAAGAGAAGTACACACACACTACCACCAAAAATAACAGGGATGAACAATCACTGGTCCTTAATATCCCTTAATATCAATGGACTTAATTCACCTATAAAAAGACATAGACTTATAGAATGGATACGAAAGCAGGACCCATCTTTCTGCTGTATACAAGAAACACATCTGAAATTCAAAAACAGACACTACCTAACAATGAAATGCTGGGAAAAGACTTTCCAATCAAATGGTCTTAAGAAACAAGTGGGTGTAGCCATCCTGATATCCAACAAAACAGACTTCAAACTAAAATCAATCAAAAGAGATCAAGAAGGGCATTACATCCTCATCACAGGAATGATCCACCAAGACAAAATTTCAATTCTGAACATTTATGCCCCAAACACAAGGGTACCCACATATGTAAAAGAAACATTACTAAAGCTTAAACCACATATAAAACCCCACACATTAATAGTGGGAGATCTCAACACCCCACTTTCACCACTGGACAGATCTCCCAAATCGAAACTTAACAGAGAAATAAAGGACTTAACTGATGTCATGGCCCAATTGGACCTAATAGATATCTTCAGAACATTCCATCCTAACAAGAAAGAATATACCTTCTTCTCAGCACCCCATGGAACTTTCTCTAAAATCGACCACATACTTGGAAACAAAGCAAATCTCAACAGATAAAAAACAATTAGAATAACCTCCTGTATTCTATCAGACCACCATGGTTTAAAGTTAGATTTCAACAACAACAAAAACTACAGAAAACTTACAATCTCATGGAAACTGAATAATGCTCAACTGAATCACAAATGGGTTAAGGAAGAAATAAAGAAAGAAATTAAAGACTTCCTAAAGATCAATGAAAATGAAGACACCACATACCCAAACTTATGGGACACTGTGAAAGCAGTGCTAAGAAGGAAATTCATAGCACTAAAAGCCCAAATAAAGAAGTTGGAGAAATCCCACACTAGTGACTTAACAGCACACCTGAAAGCTCTAGAACAAGAAGAAACAAAGTCTCCCAGGAAGAATAGATGCCAGAAAATTATCAAAGTGAGAGGTGAAATTAATAAATTAGAAACTAAGAGAACAATACAAAAAAATTAATGAAACAAAGAGTTAGTTCTTTGAGAATATCAACAATAGACAAGCTCTTATCCAAACTAACCAAAAGCCAGAGAGAGAGAATCCAATCAACAAAATCAGAAATGAAAAGGGGGACATAACAACAGACATTGAGGAAATCCAGAGAATTATCAGGTCATATTTCAAAAACCTCTACTCCACAAAACTGGAAAACCTAAAAGAAATGGACAATTTTCTGGATAGGTACCACATACCTAAGTTAAATCAAGACCAGATAAACTATTTAAATAGTCCAATAACCCGTAAGGAAATAGAATCAGTCATTAAAAGTCTCCCAACCAAAAAAAGCCCAGGACCAGATGGTTTCAGCGCAGAATTCTACCAGATCTTCAAAGAAGAGTTAATACCAATACTCTCTAAATTGTTCCACATAATAGAAACAGATGGAACATTACCAAACTCCTTCTATGAGGCTACGATTACCCTGATTCCTAAACCAAACATGGATGCAACAAAGAAAGAGAACTACAGACTGATCTCCCTCATGAACATTGATGCAAAAATACTCAATAAAATACTGGCAAACAGACTCCAAGAACACATCAAAAATTATCCACCATGATCAAGTAGGCTTCATCCCAGGGATGCAAGAGTGGTTCAACATACGAAAATCCATCAATGTAATACACCATATAAACAAACTCAAAGAAAAAAACACATGATCATCTCACTAGATGCAGAAAAGGCATTTGACAAAATCCAACACCCCTTCATGATAAAAGTCTTGGAGCGATCAGGAATACAGGGAACATACCTAAACATAATAAAGGCAATTTACAGCAAGCCAACAGACAACATCAAATTAAATGGGGAGAAACTCAAAGCAATTCCACTAAAATCAGGAACAAGGCAAGGCTGTCCACTCTCCCCATACTTATTCAATATAGTACTTGAAGTTCTAGCCAGAGCAATAAGACAACATAAGGAGATTAAGGGGATACAAATTGGAAAGGAAGAAGTCAAGCTTTCCCTATTTGCAGATGACATGATCGTATACTTGAGTGACCCCAAAGATTCCACCCAGGAATTGATAAAGCTTATAAACATCTTCAGGAACATAGCAGGATACAAGATCAAGTCAAAAAAATCTGTAGCCCTCCTATATACAATGGACAAAGAAGCTTAGAAGGCAATTAGAGATACATCACCCTTTACAATAGCCACAAATGACATAAAATACCTTGGGGTAACACTAACCAAGCAAGTGAAGGACCTATATGACAAGAACTTTAAGTCCCTGAAAATAGAAATTAATTAAAGAAGATGTCAGAAAACGGAAACATCTCCCATGCTCATGGATAGGCAGGGTTAACATAGTAAAAATGACGATCTTACCAAAAGCAATCTACAGATTCAATGCAATCCCCATCAAAATACCAACACAATTCTTCACAGACCTGGAAAGAATAATACTTAACTTCCTATGGAAAAACAAAAAACCCAGGATAGCCAAAAGAATCCTATACAATAAAACAACCTCTGGAGGCATCACAATCCCTGACTTCAAGCTCTACTATAGAGCTACAGTGATAAAAACATCTTGGTATTTGCATAAAAACTGACATGTGGACCAATGGAATCTAATTGAAGACCGTGACATTAACCCACACACCTATGAACATATAATTTTTGACAAAGAAGCCAAAAGTGTACAATTGAAAAAAGAAAGCATCTTCAACAAATGGTGCTGGCATAACTGCATGTCAACGTGTAGAAGGCTGCAAATAGATCCATATCTGTCACCGTGCACAAAACTTAAGTCCAAGTGGATCAAAGACCTCAACATAAATCCAGCTACTCTGAACCTGCTAGAAGAGGAAGTAGGAAGTAGTCTTGAATGCATTGGCATAGGAGATCACTTCCTAAATATAACACCAGTAGCACAGACACTGAGACAAACAATCAATCAATGGGACCTCTTGAAACTGAGAAGCTTTTGTAGAGCAAAGGATATGGTCAACAAGGCAAAGCGACAGCCTACAGAATGGGAAAAGATCTTCACCAACCCCACATGTGACAGAGGACTGATATCCAGAATATATAAGGAACTCAAGAAATTAAACATCAAAACGTCCAACAGTCCAATTCAGAAATGGGTTTTAGAACTAAAAAGAGAATTTTCAACAGAGGAAACTCTAATGGCTGAAAGACATTTAAGGAATTGCTCAACATCCTAATTATCAGGGAAATGCAAATCAAAACAACTCTGTGACACCACCTTATGCCTATCAGAATGGTTAAGATCAAAAACACTGAAGACACTTTATGCTGGAGAGGATGTGGAACTAGGGGAACTCTCCTCCACTGCTGGTGGGAATGCAAGCTTGTACAACCACTTTGGAAATCAATATTGCGCTTTCTTAGAAAATTGGGAATCAATCTCCCCCAAGAACCAGCTATACCCCTCTTGGGCATATACCCAAGTAATACTCAATCATACCACAAGAGCACTTGCTCAGCTATGTTCATATCAGGATTGTTTGTAATAGCCCAAACCTGGAAACAACCTAGATGCCCTTCAACTGAAGAATGGATAAATAAATTGTGGCACATACACAAAATGGAATACTACTCAGCAGAGAAAAACAATGACATCATGTGGTTTGCAGGCAAATGGGTGGATCTAGAAAAAATCACCCTGAGTGAGGTAACCCTGACTCAGAAAGACAAATATGATATTCCTTACTCATAGGAAGATGCTAGATGTGGAACAAAGATGACTGGACTGCTACTCATATCACCAGTGAGGCTACCTGGAAAATGGGACCCCAAGAAAGACACGGAGAAATGGATGAGATCTTCATGAACAGCCTGGACATGAGTGAGAGCAATGAAGGGCAACGGTTGAGGGAAAGAGAGCGGGAGATCCTAGCTGGATCAAGAAAAGAGAGGGAGAACAAGGAATAGGAGACCATGGTAAATGAAGACCACATGAGAAGGGGAGGAAGCAGAGAGCTAGGGAGGCCCATGGAGATCCACAAAGATACCCCCACAAAAGACTGCTGGCAATGGTCGAGATTCGGCTGGGACTGACCTACTCTGGTGATGGGATGGCCAAACATCCTGATAGTTGTGCCATAAACCCCATCCAAGGACTGAGGAATCTCGATGCAGACATCCACAGCTGGGCCCCTGGTGGAGCGCTGGGAGTCTAATTAGTGAGAAAGAGGAGGGTTTATATGAGCGAGAATTGTTGAAGCCAAGGTTGGATAAAGCACAGGGACAAATAACCAAATGAATGGAAGCACATGAACTATGAACCAAAGGCTGAGGGGCCCCCAACAGGATCAGGCCCTCTGAATGGGTGAGACAGTTGGTTGGCTTGATCTGTTTGGGAGGCATCTGGGCGGTGGTGCCTGGCTGGTCCTGGGCTCGTTGCATGAGTTGGCTGTTTGAATCCTGGGACTTATACAGGGACGCTTGGCTCAGTCTGGGAGGAGGGGACTGGACCTGCCTGGACTGAGTCTATCAGGTCGATCCCGGTCCTCGGGGGAGACCTTGATCTGGAGGAAGTGGGAATGGGGGATGTGGCTATTATGTGGAACTGAATGGTGTTGTAAAATAAAAAAAAATTAAAAAAGAGATTCTCATGAATTCAAGTCTACATACTGTGCCTAGAGGAGGCAAGTCCTTCTGTCATTGATCAGAAAGTGTTTGATTATTGCAGACTTGTTAGGAGTCACGTTAACACAGATATGGTAGACCTGAACCTGCTCAGTGGGGTCTGTAGGTGACACTGAAGTGTCTGGAGACTCTCAGCTGACAACACAAACATCTGTCTCTTTGTGTCTGCTCAAGACTCAACAGGCCCAGCAGTAGGGACACTGTGGTCCCTTGGGCAGCCTCAGGCAGGAAGGGACACCCCAGCTCTTGATGGCACACACCTAAGAAGGATTTGGTTGACTAAGAAAAATTTGCATGAAGGGCCCTGTCAGTTCTCAGAAAATTTTTGAAGGATAAGAGAGACCTTCACCACGTCTGTCTCAGCAGAGCTCAGTGGTGTCTGCACCATGGCCTGGACTCTTCTCCTCTTCTTCCTCCTTCATTTTACAGGTCAGCAGTCATCTGCACCCTGATCCCACTTCAGGGAAACCATCTGACTGCCAAGTACATTCTGTCCTCTTCTCTTACCACAGGACATAATGTTATTCTCTATTTTCAGGATCTTTCTCCCAGCTTATGGTGACTCAGTCACCCTCAGCCTCTGCCTCCCTGGGAACCTCAGTCAAACTCACCTGCACCTTGAGTAGTCAGCACAGTGGCTACTACATTGAATGGTACCAGCAACATCCAGACAAGGCTCCTAAGTATGTGATGAAGCTTAAGAGTGATGGAAGCCACACCAAGGGGGATGGGATCCCTGACCGCTTCTCTGGCTCCAGCTCTGGGGCTCATCGCTACTTAAGTATCTCCAGCATGCAGCCTGAAGATGAAGCTGACTATTACTGTGGTGTAAGTGAGAGCACTGGAGGAAAGTACCAGTGAACACATTGACCCAGATAAATGAGGAAGCAAGACAAAAACTGTTTTTCTGTCTTGCTACAGAGGCATACAATTGTGAGAAAGGACATCTGAAGTTCTTAGTATCACACTCATTGAATGTTTTCTGCTTTTTACTAAAGCAAATAGACCATAGGTCTAGCACTTCCTCCTGAACTCTGGAGAAAGAGGGAGAAAAGACAGCGATTATAGAGAGTTTAGTGCTCTGTAGTCATGGTTACTATGTAAAAGTCAAAGGTGATGAGCATACAGGTGAGGTGCGAATATTCCCCTTTTGAGTTGGAGCAGTGGGTCTAGGCTCTCATTATTACCTCACCAAAGTTCACAGGAATGTGTGTTCTTCATAAGATGACTTCTTGTCTCAAGCTAGAACTGTTTTGTAACTATAGCAAATTCCTAAGAAGCACAATGTAAGAACATTTAAGGTGGCAGTGTGGTTAGATCCCTTTATTGCCAGCAAAAGAAAGAAAGAAAGAAAGAAAGAAGGAAGGAAGGAAGGAAGGAAGGAAGGAAGGAAGGAAGGAAGGAAGGAAGGAAGGAAGGAAGGAAGGAAGGAAAAGAAAAATTGAGAGCAGACACAAAGGCTGAGCATTCCCCTTCAATGCAAATGGCCTCCTTCTCCATCCTGACACTTCCTCTTTACTTAGTGAGCCTACACAGAGGCTTTGAAGGAAGGAGAAAGCAACCACCATGTGTTTCAGTCTCTACCAAACTGCTTTCATGACCTTGCCATATCCCCCTTGAAGTCTCCCTTCCTGCTCACCAAGGCCATCTTTACAATCTCATTTTAGGCTTGAAATGACCACAGAAGTAACCATGTATAGAAACAAACAAACCAAACACACCCCACCAAAATATCTACAAAAGGCTCCTGTTTTGCCAGGATCTTGGCTCCATTCTTTTGAACAGCATTTCAAGGAGATGACCTGCAGAATTTGAGTTTCCTGAAGAAACCTCTGAAGCCAAACTCATAGGTTGGAATGCCACAGCAGCAGGATCTGTAATCTGCTAGGAGAATCCATGAGTTAACCAACCTTTCCGAGTCCTTACTTAGAATGGCACAACTTTTTCTCTTTCTTCCTTTTTGGTTCTTTCTTTATGATGCTGACCAGACCCTAAAGCCTGCTTTTTCTGGTACTTTGGGCTTCCTCACTCTCCTCCTAACACTCCCTTCCTCTCACATGGCTAACTGTCTGCTGTATTCGTTACTTTTTTGTTGCTTTGATAAATCACCTTGACCAAGGCATTTCATAGAAGGAAGTGTGTTACATGGACTTATGTAGGTTTCCATGATGCTGGGGAAGTGGCAGACATGGCAACAGAAGAAACCAGTGGCTTATATCTTGAATATCAAGCAGAAAAATGGTCATTGTACAAGGCTTGGAAATTGCAAATCCCAGTGACTACCTCCTCCAGCAAAATCACACCTCCTTGCCTTATCCAGACAGCACCACTCACTTAGGACCAAGTGTCAAATGACAGAACCTGTGGGAACATTCTCACTCAAGTCACCACATCCATTGTGCAACTGATTGCCATGCTGACTTAACTCAAATGCGTGACTTTTTTTCTTTCCCACCTTCACTCTCCTCTTCAGGGAAGCTGCCAAGATCTACAGCTTGCTTTCTCTGGGTTTTAAACTCTAATAAAATTGTCCACAAGCTTAAAAATAACCATTGAAGCCGGGCGGTGGTGGCGCATGCCTTTAATCCCAGCACTCGGGAGGCAGAGGCAGGTGGATCTCTGTGAGTTCGAGGCCAGCCTGGACTACCAAGTGAGTCCCAGGAAAGGCGCAAAGCTACACAGAGAAACCCTGTCTCGAAAAACCAAAAAAAAAAAAAAAAATAACCATTGAAGGAGAGAGAAAGAGAATGGAAGAAAGGAGGACAGAGAGAGCCAGATTGAAAGAGAAGAGAAGGACAGTGAAGGGGACGGAGAGAGGGAGAGATAGACTGACAGACAGATGAACTGATTCTACCGATATTTAAAATTACTTTGGAAATATGTGTTCTAATTGTGGTCAGTTGTTGATTTTTGGTGCCATTTGGGTTCAGTTTATTTCGTATTTTAATAATTATGGCTTCTACCACAGTCTCTATGCTGTCTCATTTCTGTCAAACCCAAAACAGTATTTCCTTATGTTTGGCTTCTTGATTTATGCTGTTTTCATCCTGAAAAATACAGTCAATGTACATAGTTTTGTTGAGTGTATAATTCTAGTTTCACTACCCTAGTCCTTTAGGCTTTGGAATATATTGCTCCAAACTCTTCTGACTTAACAAAGTTTCTATAAATAATTGGCTATTGTTCTGATGGGTTTTCCTTTATATGTTACTTGAATTTATTTTCCTGAATGTCTCAAATCACTTTCTTGATTCTGTAACTTAGTGCTTTAATTATGATATGTCATGGATTGTTTTCTGCTTCTGTCCAGTTGTTGTTCTGTGTACTTATCTGTATGGATGTGCTATTCTTAGTTTGTAGATGTTTTTCCCTGTGATTTGCTAAAGCCATTAATTTGAGAATCTTCTCTCTCACTTAGACCTGTAATGTGAATGCTTAGTTTCTCCCTTGTGTCCCATATTTCCTGTGTTCTTTCCCCGTGTGCAGTTTTTGTTTTTAATCTTTCATGTTTTGTCTTATTTGGACCAGGACTTTTATTTTATCTTCAAGACTTGATTCCTATCTTCTGCTTTATTTATTCTGTTTGTAAGACTTTCCTGAGAGATTTCTGTGTGTGTGTGTTATTGGGGTCATCAGTTATGTCTTCATTATCTGGAGTCGCCTTCAGGATTTCTATGTCCTAATTTTCTCAGATAGTTTTTGTCATTTCTGTCAGATATTCATTTCTGCTTTCTTGGACATAGCCCAGACATTTATTCCCTTTAATTTCTTTCTTTGTCCTTGATTTCACTGAGTTTTGTGTTTCTTCTTTTTAAAAAATGACCCTATTTTTAATTGAACAGAATGTTCATTCGGTATATTTTGATCACAGTTCACCACCACCATGATGAACACCTGCCAGATCCTTCCTACATCCTCACCCACCCAAATCCACACAGTTTGTTTATCTGTCATTATAAAACAAACAGGCATCTAATAAAAAGAATGCAATAAACACAAACAAACCAGTATAGGATGAAAGGAACAAACAGAAAAAAAAATTAAAAACACCAGAAACACATACATTCCAAAACATACAAAAAGGTCTCATAAAAAAACAATATTGTAAATGCCAATAAAGAGTAAAAATAACTTTAAAATTAAAATAAGCCCAGAAAAAGAACTATGAGACAAAAATCATGCAAAAGTACCAACAAGTTAGTTTTGTAAATGAAATTTACTGCTGTACATGGGGCTATCCTTAAGTGTGGTTTGTATAACTAGTGAAAGATTTATTAGAGACCAATACATTTTTCTTCACAAGCAGTTATCAATTGGAGATAGCTTCTGTTTTAGGGATGGGAGCTTGTGTTCACTTCTCTTCTCAGCATTAAGAACCCATCTGGCTTAAACATGTGCAGGCCCTTATGCGTACTGCCCCAGTCATGAGCTTGTATGTGCATCACTCCTGCTGTGTCTAGAAGGCCATGTTTCCATGGTATCTTTTACTGTCTTTTAGCAATTAGGAAAATGAAAATTAAAACAATCTGAAATTTGACTTTTCCTCAATGAAATCGAGCAAGATCAATTGAACAAATGATAGCACATGGTGGAGACAATGCGGAGAAAAGGGAATAGGTAGGTGTTTAATGCTTATGGGATTATAAACAGAAACAAACGTCATAGAAATCATCATGGTGGTTCCTCAGCAAGCTGGTATTAATCGACTTCTAGATGCAAATATACCACTCTTAGGCATATACCCAAAAACTCTACATCCTAGTGCAGACATACTTTCTTTACCAGGTTCATTTCTGCTCTATTCGTAAGAGCCAGCAATCAGAAAAAAAGAAAACTAACTGACGAATGGATAAAAAAAACAGTACATTTACACAATGGAATATTATGTAAGCCTTAAGAAAATCAAAACTAAGAAATGTTCAGGTAAATGGATAAAGCTAGAGAAAAATATTCTTCAGTCAGTAACCCAGACCACAAAAGACAAATATACGTTTTTTCTTATATTTGGATATTAACTTATAAGCTTCCAAGCTGTGTGCTACAAACTGAATACCCACAAAAAATAAGGCCAAGGAGGAGAGGAAGAGCTTCCAATGAAGAAGGAATAGAAGATGGATCATGTGGAGAGTAAAAGGGAACCTAGAATTGCAGGATCAAATGGCAAGGGGATGGGATACAAGGGTAAGGGAGATTTATGAGGAAAGATAACTGACACTAAAGTCTTTTTGAAAAGCCTTATGACACTTGCTACTGTAGAAGCTTCCTAAAATACATACACATATGAAAGGAATCTAAATGGAGCCACTATACAATGCAAGAGACAACGCCCCAAATAGACATACTATGCCACCAATGTAAAACCTGATGTGCCAAGAATGGGTTACATTTTACTGAGTCATTAGACAAAGGGGTCACATAAAATCAGCAAACATCACAAAAGAGTACCAAAGTTATTGAATGCTACCCCACACCTGAATGGTTCTATTGCTTATGACATTTTCCAGTGTTGTCGAGCTGATTCTTAACTACCCTAACTAGTGACTTGCATTCATGATGCTGAAAGGTACTTTGCACACTACCTAAGGAGAAAGACAATCACCAATACCTCCCAGATGTAAATCCTGGAACCCACAAAGGTGAATAGTGTGCAAGGTATACTGGTGCAATTGTGGCACGTTATGGGGATAACCAACTCCCTGGATTGGACTTAAGGGTCAGTTTGTGAGATGGAAACCATAACTGACACTGCTAAAGTAGCAAAAGCCATGGGACTATGTAGGTCACAAGACTCATAGAAACTTTAGTATTATTATTCTGCTAAAAGAACATTGCAATGGAATGATTCCTAAAGACATATGTAATTCCTGTTAGTCAAACCTCATCAGAGAAACTTCTTCCTGCAGTATATGGGAGTCAGCACAGAGACTCACAGTGTGTAATACACAAAGAGAGTAGTTGAATCCCTCAGCCTAAATGAGATGCTCTCATCCAACCCTTCCACTCAAGTCTCAGCGATCTATGTGGAAGAAGACACAGAAAGATTGCAAGAGACTGAAGTGGTGAATGACTCCTAGGAAATGGTGTCTTCCAGATGCAACCAAACTGATGCACATTTGAAGTCGTAGGAACTGTGACAGCTCATACAAGGTATGTGTGGGTTGAAGGTATTCAGGGTATCAGCACTGAGGGGTTGAAATGGACAAAGGGTTCCATTCCTAACTAAGAAGTTATTAGATAATGATACTTTCTGGTATTATATTTTTGTCAACAGGTGTCACTGGATATAGCAACCATACTCGAGGGCATGCCACTGTCCAGGAATGTTTTGCAAACACAAAATGAAGTCCCTGGGTTTCTTTTGTTTCTTTCTTTACTGACTTTCTGGTTTCAGTTGGCAGTTTTTTATTAATGATGTTTTATTTTTGTATTTGTGGGTTTTCATGAGAAGTAGAGATAGACAGATAGATAGGTAGATGTATAGATACAGTTGGTCAAAAAAACTTTATTTGGGGAAGAATAGGAGCAGTGAAAGGAGAAAGAAAACATAATCAAAATAATATTCTGTGAATATTTTGGTCCTTTTAGCTGGCTTTCTTTTCCTATATCAATAGGTGTGTGCCCCATATGTCATGGGTGTGTATGACACTATTGTTTTTATATATATTTCACATTTTCTTTGGCTGAGCTGTTTATTTCTTTTACCATATTTAAGACCTGCAATTAAGTATCTCATGTCTTTTTCATCTATTGGTAAGGCTTACCTCTGATGTTTTCATTAAGCATCCAGAGTTTCTAACTACCAGTTTCATTTCAGTTTGGGTTTTCAGTAGTAATTATATTTCTTTTTTAAAGTCCATCTTAATGTCTGGAGTTGTTTTAATTATTTTATTCAACTGTGTGTTTTCATAGTCTTCATTAAAGCATTTATTCATGTCAAATTTTGGGTCTTTGGACATAGTCACAACTGATAGTTTCAAGTCCTTGTCTTGTGCTTCAGCAAAATTGTTCTTTTAGGCCCAGACACAATAGTAATCCTGCGTCTGTAGGAAGCATATTGTCTTGGTTGTTCATGTTTGTGTTTTTACGCTTGGATCTGACATCTGAAGTTATGATGCCTGAAGTGTTTCTTGGTGTAGATATCTGGTCTCATTTTTGTTGGGTGGGTGTTCTCTTCTTTGTTTGCTGAGGTCCAGTCTCAGTACTAAGTAAATGTGGCAGCTCTGGGGTCCATGAGTCCCAGCAAGTTTGTTGGCTTGGGGTTCCCTATTAGTGTGTTGTTCTTCGAGTCAGGGGAAAGTCACAAAGAAATGGAGACAGGCTAGAAGAACAGACGGAAATGGGACTCTGGATATAAGTAGGGGTGCCCTTTGTCCACACCAAAAATCTGAGTCTCAATGTGATGCCTGGGAGGAGGGCCTTAGCAAGCAGGTTGCAGTAGAATTCAGGAAAGTCTAGAGAAAATAGAATGGAGGATGGGAAGGAGGGTAAAGATGTGCTCACTGAGTTCCAGCCTAGTATAGCACCTGTGGTCCCCAATGAACAAAGATTCTGTGGACCAGTGAAGTCACAGAGGATTAGAGATGTGCTAGAAGACTGAAGGTGGCTGCCAGGTGCCCTGGCCAGCGAGTTCCTCAACAGGGACCTAAAGGGAGGGTCTGCAAATGAGAGGGACAAGAGACACAAAGAATGAGAGCAAGACAGTATGTCTGATCAAGCTCCAAAATTTTATTTTTCTCTTAAGGCATATATAGGTAGGCAAAGGGGGTTGCAAGCAGGAAGGGACTTAATTATGGGCATTGCAAGCAAGAAGGGACTTAATTATCGGTGTTGCAAGCAGGAAGGACTTAATTATGGGCTGTTCGGCCAGCAAGGAATGTTGCTTTGGGGGTTATCTATCTACTCTTGCCTCAATGCCTAATTGCTTAACTGCAGCTCATTCACTTGATATCTGAGAAGAGGTTCTGGTATTTGTGAGAAGAGGTTCTTGTGCTGTGGAGACTTAAGCAAGGCTTAGATCTAAGAAAAGAGGAGAGAAGCCCAAATATGGCAGCATGTGTATCAAGGGTCACTTAGACTTATGGCTCCCATCAGCCAGCAATACCTAAGGTGACTCAGATGCCAAGCTATTGACCTTAGGCCACAGGGGACCCTCTAATATTCTTAGAAACAGTCAGATCTCCCTAGAGGACCCACAAATACAAAGCCTTAGGTGAGAAACACTGAAATTATTTCTAAAGTCCCTCCTGGCCACGTAAGATGACTTCACATTCCCAAACTTCCCACAAAGCTACAGAGCATTTATAACCCAAGCAATGACAGTTACTCCTTGTTAAAGGAATTTGTAGAGCAGTGTGCAAACTCAACATTTAAACATAAATTTTAACAATGAAGACTGATTTTCATTCATTCATTCATTCATTCATTCATTCATTCATTCATACTTACAGCTTGTTAATTAATCAATATTACACAGAACTGGAAAAGTGGTTTTGAATGAAGACTGAACAGAACAATATGAAATCTACTTAGTGTGTGTTCTTTATGTAAAAATTAAATTCTTACATTTATTTTATGGCCATACTTATATCCTGACAGTGGAAAAGTCACCAGCACATTCAGGAACTGGAACCCAGACATTTTATATTTAACAAGAATGTGGGAGGCAAGAGTGAGTAAGACAATGGCCTCTCTCCTTCTGAGGGATGATAGAAGATTGAGAAGGTGGTTGGAATAAGCAATACCTCACCAGTGTCCTCTGGGTGGGCCCTCTTCGCTTCTGTGAAACTAAATATAGATCTACCCACTTCAGAATAGTTAACTAATGTAGGTTTCTGCATTGCTGGGTTTATGACAGAGAAGAGGGAGCAGCACTCAGCTGTGGACACAAACTGGGGTGTGTCCAGTGTGGTCTGCACACTCACTGTCACCTCTTACTTTTACTCATTTACAGAAGTCCAGCCAAGGCTTTGCCACTTGCTCAGTCAGAACAGGACTTCAAGGTTGTCATTGACATTGAGATTACTGCAGGTGATGTTGTTGATTAGGTGGGACCCTGACAAGGATTTCTCCAGTGTCCTGAACCTTCTGGACAGGCATCCATTAATAACTCAGCCTCCACTGCAGAGGTGGACATGTGACACACCCCTGCTGCTCAGAAGATGGGGTTCAGCAACAGTGCACAGGGAAGCAGTAGGCTCAAGGCAAAGCCTGCCCAGCCCCACAAGTTGTCCAGCTTCCACATAGAACCATATCTAGACTGCATTGTCTGAATGAGGAACTCTGAACCTGGTGATGGCAAGGCCATGATGTAGATGGTGGTGAGTTACAAAGCACTCACCCTGGTCATGCTGTGTCCTAGAAAGTTTACTTGAATATAGCATATCAATGTCCATTCTTATAATGACCCAGCTTTACCTCATTCCTGGGAAAGAGTCAAATTTTCACCACTATCTGTTGTAGAATGAGGAGGAACATATTCATCCCAGTAAGCTGAGTTCTGTCTACTACATTATGTAAAGGATTAAATAGTCTGTTTACTTAAGACAGAACTGCTGGGACGTTGAAACCTCCTGCTTTTCCCATGGAAATCCAAGGAAAGTGACTCAGTAGCAAGTGTGTCTACGCACTGGGGACCAGCACCTCCAGTTCTGAAGGAACAGGCTTCTCCAGTTTCATCACATTGGTTTTCATGCTAGATATGAAGTCCTCTATCAGGAGATTGGAAGAGTGTGTGATCAAATATGAACTGCAATAACAATGGTGGTGATGGATGATAAAAATGATTATAATGTCAGCAAAACCTTAGCATTGGTGACGCAAACACCAGATTTCACCTCTAACAACCCAGCTACAATTGCTGGGTAGAGTAGTATTACTCTAGATTTTTAAGCACATAAACTCCAGTGCATTATAGATGATGTTAACACTATTTTAGACTTCTTTGTTGTTTGCAAGTGAACTAGTTTTATCCATCACTTCCATTGTTTGAGCAAAAGATAATTAAATAATTAATTTAACATGATACACATGCTCTGGTGTTTCATTCCTGCTATCCCAGCATTCAGATATTTAGCACAGAATTCATTGTTTGAGGTACCTAGACTTAAGGTCCGAATTGACAAATGCTTTTCATTCCAAAACCTGGAAGGCAGAGGCAGGTGGACCTCTGAGTTCAAGACCTGGCTGGTCTGCAGAGCCAATTCCAGGTCAGCCAGGGTTACACAGAGAAACCCTATCTCAAAATACAAAAAGAGATTGGAGGGGAGATAGGGGGAGAGGATTGATGAAAAACTGTGGTTGAGATGTAACACAAAGGAATACATTTAATTAATTAAAAATCCAACAGGAAAAAAGACTGTGATACACTTTAATATGCAAAATAAAATAAACATGAATATATGCCCTGTCAGTACAACTGAATGGACCCAGGAGGTTATCTTTATATGTATTTACATATGTGTGTAGCTGAAGTTTTCTCCAGTCCTGCCCAGTCCCCAGACCCCGCAGCCACTTATAAAATAATCACTCAGAAGTTTATATTAATTAAAACTGCTTGGCCATTAGCTTAGGCTCACTACTGAATAGACTAGCTCTTACACTTAAACTCAGCCCATTTCTGTTCATCTATATTTTGCCATGTTTTCGTTGGCTTTACCTGTGTGCCATTACATGCTGTTCCATGGACGGCAGGCTGGTGTCTCTGACTCAGCCTTCCTTTCGCCAGAATTCTCCTTGTCTGTTTATCCAGCCTATATTTTCTGCCTGGCTAATGACTAATCAGCTTTTTATTTATCAACTAATCAGAGCAACACATTCACAGCAAAAAAAAAAAAAAAAAAGAAAAAAAAACATTGTGTGTGTGTGTGTTTTATATGTAATGATAATAATATAGATATAATGAGTTTGGGAAAAAAATATGAAACTAATTGTCTGTGATAGAAAGAGAAATGCAAATTCAGAGCTCATTTATGAATATCTCAAAAATTATTAAAATAATATATATTTTATTGTACTTTTGTACTATGCCTAAGGATTTCCTCAGTGATTTCCTCCTCATGCTGTCAGGTTTCTACCTGTTTCCTGAAGGTACACTGTTTTGTGACCCACAGTTTGATATAAATATACAATATACAAAGTCTCACAAACATACACAGACACACATACATTGAAAGGAGCAAGGATTTTATCCCCAGGGCAGGTATTAGGAACAGACTCTGTCTGCTACCCTACACACCAGGGTTACCAGTTCTCTGTACTAGCCACCAGATATTAGAGCATGTGAAGCAAACACAGAGTAAGGTGGATCCCTGCACTGCAACTTTCAGTTTACAAGGACTTTGGAGCCAGTTAAAAAGGGAAGGAAGTTTCTGTTCTTAGACTCTTCCACCAGCAGAGGGTAGCAGGGTAGCATCCAGGAGCAGCCAAGCCTGAGAATGGGGCTGTGCAGGGGAAGTTGAGCCTGTGATGGTAGGCTGAGAATTCTGAAACTGTCAAGGGACCGGTTTTTACTGCCAGTGAAGACATTATGATAATCACATAACAGCATCACTCCAGGACATAGGCAAATCCCCCGCATAGTGAGGGACTCACCAGGAAATGTTCTGGCTGGGTAGAATCCCAGGTATGACCGCTGGTGTCTTTATCATGGCTGGAATTCACTGGGAACAGCACTCTGAGTCCAGTGGGGAGTTCAGTGCAGGAGAACTGACCCCAGGATCAGTTTCTTGCC
This sequence comes from Peromyscus leucopus, assembly GCF_004664715.2. Taxonomy (NCBI): domain Eukaryota; kingdom Metazoa; phylum Chordata; class Mammalia; order Rodentia; family Cricetidae; genus Peromyscus; species Peromyscus leucopus. The sequence goes on along the minus strand of NC_051073.1, from coordinate 75,133,028 downwards.
CAGCATCATGGTCTCCTACTTGTGGTTGACCATTGTCATGGTTGTCAAGCTATCAGCTGTCACTGTTCTCTTTCATGGGTATTTCTAGTCATGCACACTCCTGGACTCTTCCCCTCTAACCTATAGGCAGATTTGCCATTAGACTGAAGCACCTGGGCTCTGGTACAGTCTAGAGTAGGGAAGGTGGCAACCTGTGTTCTGTCCCTCCAGGAAGAATTCAGTGTTCTTTGGAAATACTGTGAATGAACTGAACACTTACCTGGCTCAGAGCACACGTGCATTGGCTCAGTGTCCACATTCTTCCTGAGGGGAACTCTCACCAACCACCTTCTGGAGTTCACCTTAGTGCAGCCTTGATCATATGTCTTTGACACACACAAGTGCTAAAGTGTGTTTCTTAGAAAGTCTTGTTTTAGGCTATTTTAACAAGGTCTTCAAAGTCACTAATGCAGGATTTTTAATTTAATTTTTGAATCCGGATACTAGTTTCCTCTAAGAGAATGGGATCAGACAGGAAGGAGACTCAACATGAGAAATAACCCTGGACTGATGACTCCACAAAAACATTTTCTGATAACTCCACATAAACAAATGATTGTATAACAAATCAATATCAGACAGATAAACACTTGACAACAACACTCATAGCTATAAAATAGAGCTACATTGTATTGGGATGACAAGAATGAACCACAATTATAGCTTGTTAACCCAGAGAGAAGGAGGAAAATCAAGGTGACTACACCCTCTGCTGAGTCACAGGTCAGTAGATGTCTCTCAGCAAGACCAAGTGCACAGCATGGATGAGGCACAGGAAAGAACAGCTCAGTTAGAAGAGTTAGAAGACTGATCATGGACAAGTGTATGCAGGGTTACTGTGATCAGAGACCACAGAGGCTTAAGGAGGAATTTCTGAGCCAAGGGACTCTTGAATAAGTCGGGCTCCACCCCTCCTCATCAGTTTCTGCTTCACAGTTTTGAAGTATTTTCCCCACTTAAGCCTCCATGGGGAGCCCCAGAGAGGGGTACATTTGCATAGCCACAGAACATCCACTACCCTCAAAAGGACTGAAAGAGAATAAAAGCCTGATTAGCCTGGTTGTGCTGGGACCTCCAGGATCCACAACTCTGTGGCATCTCCACCATGGCCTGGCTGTTCCTCCTGCTCCCCTTCCTCTCCCTCTGCACAGGTGACCTATGCAGACTCACTCTGAAGTTTCTGCCTGCACAGAACACTACTCTCCTACCTTGAACCCTAAGTTCTGTTCTGGTAGAGTGTTTAGTTGACCTTAGAAAGGGCATTGTTCAATATCCTTAGCATCCTTCTCTTCTTTTGCAGGTTCCATGGCCTCCTATATACTGACTCAACCTCCTTCAGTATCAGTGGCGCTAGATCAAAAAGCCACAATCACATGCTCTGGAGAAAAACTCTCAGATCATTATGTTCACTGGTACCAGCAGAAGCCAGGGCAGGCCCCTGTGCTGGTCATATATGAAGATAATAACCGTCCCTCTGGCATCCCAGACCAATTCTCTGGCTCCAGCTCAGGGAACACGGCCACCCTGACCATCAGCAAAGCCCAGGCTGGAGATGAAGCTGATTATTACTGTCAAAGATGGGATAACACTGATGTTGCCCACAATAACACAGGCAGATGAGGAAGTAAGACACAAACCCCTTCTCTCCTGTGACAGTGGCAACTTGTTTTTCAGTTTAACTTACAGAGTTACTTTCCTGCTCTCTGCCAAAAACTTTGTTTTCTGATTCAAAATGACCATGAATACATGATTAAGATGTCAACTGCTTAATATCATTTTTTAGACTCTACCAGGCAGAATATGTGGTGACCTTCAGATTCCATCAGAGAAAGGATTTTATTCCTATTCATTTATTTATTTGTTTGTTTGTTTGTTTGTTTGTTTATTTTTGGTTTTTAGAGGCAGGGTTTCTTTGTGGAATTTTGGTGCCCATCCTGGATCTTGCTCTGTAGACCAGGCAGCAGATTATCATTAGGAATCATTCTTTTAACTGTTTAGACTGTTTAATTCTAATATATATGTTAGAATATATATATATATATATATACATATACATACATACATACATATATGTGTGTATAATTTAATTAGAATTAAATATACTTAATTCTAATATACACACATATATACATTTATACATATACATACTGTCATACACACACACACAATCATGTTTGGTCATGTGTGGTTCTATCCCAGGTCTCTGGTATATCCAGCCTCTGATTCCTGTCTATAAAAGCAGTGCCAGCCATGGGCTCCCTCCAGTGGCATGGGCCTCAGATTGGATCAGTCATTGGTTGGGCACATTCACAAATACAGTGACCTTTACCCCAGCACATCTAGCATACAGGATAGATTGTAGACTAGAGTTTTGTGGCTCTGTTGATGTCCCAGTATCGCTTTTGGAAGCCTTGCTTGGTTATAGCAGATGGCCAGTTCAGGCCTACTATCTCCCATTAAAAGAAACCTCTAGGGCAACTCTCATAGATTTCAGGTAGTTTGCATCACTAAGTTTTGAGGCCACATTCATCCTGATACCCAAACCACATAAAGATTTGACAAAGAAAAAGAATTATAGATCAATTTCCATCATGAACATAGATGCAAAACTAGTCAATAAGAATACTCAAAAACTGAATTAAAAAAAAAAGTCAAAAAGATCCTCCACCAGGATCAAGTAGCCTTGTCCCAGATATGCAGGATGGTTCAACATGTGAAAATCAGTCAATGTATTCCTCTATATAAACAATCAGAAAGAAAAAAAATATGAGCATCTCATTTATTGTTGAAAAAAGTTGATGAAATCCAATGAATTTTAATGGAGATATCAGAGACAAAATGGACACATCTAAACAAAATAAAGGCAATTTACAACTAGCCTATAGCCAACATCAAATTAAATGGAGGGAAAGTTAAAACTATTAAAGATAAAATATGCACATAAGTCTCTCTATATATAGTTTAATGGTGGAATACTTGAGTTAAATATGTTAGGTCTTATGCTGGATTCACATAGTCTACCCTCCAATAATGAAAAATTGAAAATAATTTTAGGACATCATTGAGTTTTCTAATTCAGTGTGCAGTTTTCCAGTTCTCTCTCTCTCTCTCTCTCTCTCTCTCTCTCTCTCTCTCTCTCGCTCTGTGTGTGTGTGTGTGTGTGTGTGTGTGTGTGTGTGTGTATTTGTGTGTGTGTGGTCACTTCTGAGAAGTCATGGTCAAGGTAAAGGACTGAACAAGGTATTTGAAGAAAGAATAATCACAACATTTCTGCCCTTGATAAAATGTAACAAGTCAACAAAATGAGACCCTCCATCATCAGAGCAGAGCTCCTAACTGAAATAAGAAAATGGTAAGACAGTAGAAAAACACTCTTTTAAAATGTAAAGTGAAAAATATCCCTGCAGAAAACAATATAACTAATATGCTTTTCTGAACATGTCTTTATGTAATACAAGACTACGTACCATGAAAAAAAGCAATTAAAGTTTAAAAGGAGGAAAAATAATGACATTCTTTATTTAAAAAAATAGAGAAATTATTAAACATTGAAAAGGACATAATTGATATTACATAAATGAGAAATACAGTGTCTAAGATTATCAACAAAACTAAACTGATTGGCAAAATATTAGACATTGTATTTTAAAAAAAATGGCACTGAAATAGAACAGCAGAAAATATTAAAGATAAATCATGTACATAGGTCCTGGATGTAGTTTAGTGGTGGAATACTTGAGTGGGATATGATACATCTTATGTTGGATACACAGCATCTGTCCCCCAATAAAAATAAGGGAAAGGTGCAAAATATTTTCAGTACATCATTGAGTTTTCCTACTCTGTGTGGAATTCTCTCTCTCTCTCTCTCTCTCTCTCTCTCTCTCTCTCTCTCTCTCTCTCTCTCCACTACTGAGAAACCAAGAAGACACTGTCAGGGACCAGGAGTGAATACAGTATTTGAAGAATCAATGATCAAAAGAGTTCTGCACTTATAAAAATAAAAAAATACCATGTGCAAAGAACACAACACACTGAACCTGAAGATAAATGACAGTATCTAACATCAAATGGCACTGAGAGTAATAATTGGTGAAATGAACCTGGCTCCTAAATTATTAGAGCAGAATTCTCAACTGAAGTAAGAATGTATTAAGACAGTAGAACAACATGCTTTTAAAATGTAATCTGAAAATTCTCCCTACAGAAAATAATATATGCAGTGAATACATAAAAGTATACTAAAACTTTTTCAGATATTAAGTTTATCTCTAAAGTAAGCTAAAAGAGTATTTACCCCTTTAAAATGAAAATCAAAATATATATTATGAAAGAAATTTAATGAAAACAGTGTATAAGATAAAACCAAATCATTGATGTCATGTTCATAGACATGTTGTGTTATTGCCATGGGTAGTTTGATAAAATAATCAATGATTTTTCTATAAGTCTTCCACAATTGATTGACATAATCAGAGGTGTTGGGTGGTGGAATTTCACTGGAAAGTCTGCTGGCTGGGGACTGGACAAACATTTGTCCTCTGGTCAGTGCCATGGCTCTTGTTCTGTACTCTGTTGTCAGGGCAGAAGGTTTGTGTACATTGACACCATATGCACTGATATTATTTGATTACTGTGTCACTTATGTGGTCCATATTATGAGGATATGCTGCCTTTGGCATCACTGCTGGAAATCAGGTCCTTTGAAAAGTACATTAGTTTGCTGAGTCTCTAGTGCCCTGTAGATCACACCTTGAAATTAAAGTCCTGGCTTGATCAGAACTTCCAAACCTTGCTTCAATTTAGAAGGAGACATGGTACTTGAAATTGCATCTCAGAGACCTGATATTTGATGTCTTTCTTTCCTCCATACAATTGACCAACAGCAGACACCTGCAACTAGATACATTAAAGGTCCCTTCTCAAAAGTAAAGACCACTTCCCCTCAGGACCAGAGGTGAGTGTCCTGGCTCATCCCGGACCACATCCCTGGTCACCAGCCACTCCAGGGAAGACCTGCCCAACTTGGCCCCAGGTTCTGGCCTCCGGGAAGGATACCCTTCTTCAAGACCCCCGGCAGACCCTGCAATCTCCATGCCCTGCCTCCACACCCATCTGCCCAATACCCCAACCACTTCCTGAGACTTAGAGACCAGACCCCAGCTCCCATCCTGCCCCGAAATTCCCTTCAGGACCAGAGAGGACCAGAGAAAGAGAGAGCTCCCATCCTGCCCCAGACTTCCATTCTGGACAAGAGCTCCTATCCTGCCCCAAACTTCCCTTCTGGACCAGAGAGAGAGCTCCCATCCTGCCCTGGATTTCCATTCTGGACCAGAGAGAGCTACCATCCTGCCCTGGTCTTCCCTTCTGGACAAGAGTGCCCATCCTGACCCGGAATTCCTGTCTGAACAAAAGCTTCCATTCTGCCCCGGACTTCCCATCTAGATAAGAGCTTCCATGCTGCCCCGGAGTTCCCATTTGGACAAGAGAGCTCCCATCTGGACAAGAGAGAGAGAGACTTCCTGAATCTGTCAGCTCTGTCTGAACTAAGTGTGCTGATAAGACCAAGAACGAACCACAAGGAGATGGGCAGAAATCAAGGCAGAAGTACATACAACAAAATGAAGAACAATACAGCATCACCAAAACCGAGTCCACCTCCAACATCTAGACCTGAACATCAAAAATTGGAAGAAGCAAAAGAAAACAGCCTTATGAATAACATCATGAAGAAGGTAGAGGCTTGTGTAGAGGAAAAGACAAAAAAAAAATGGGAAGAACACTATAAACAACTGGAGGAAAGGGCAAACAAATTAGAAGAAAACAATAAATTTCTGGAAGAAAACAATAAAGTACTGAAAGAAAATCATGAAAAAGCAATGAAACAAATAAAGGACACAGTCCAAGACCTGAAAAAGGAAATAGAAAAAATGAAGAAGACACAAACAGAGGGAATGCTGGAAATAGAAAATCTGAGTAAACCATCGGGAACTTCAGATGTAAGTATAACTAACAGAATGCAAGAGATGGAAGAGAGGATCTCTGGCATTGAAGATACAATAGAAGAAATAGATTCATCAGTCAAAGAAAACACCAAAGCCAACAAAGTCATCAACCAAAATGTCCAAGAAATTTGGGACACCATGAAAAGACCAAACCTACAAATAATAGGGATAGGGGAAGGAGAAGAATACCAACTCAAAGGCAAAGAAAATATATTCAACCAGATCATAGAAGAAAACTTTCCCAACTTAAAGAAGGAAATGCCTATGAAGATACAAGAAGCCTATAGAACACCAAACAGACTAGACCCCCCCAAAAAAAAAGTCCCCTTGCCACATAATAATTAAACAACTAAATGTACAGAATAAAGAAAGAATATTAAGAGCAGCAAAGGAAAAAGGCCAAGTGATCTATAAAGGCAAACCCATCAGAATAACACCCGATTTCTCAATGGAGACTTTGAAAGCCAGAAGGACCTGGAGAGATGTAATGCAGACACTAAGAGACCATGGATGTCAGTCCAGACTAATATACCCAACAAAACTTTCAATCATCATAGATGGAATGAACAAGACATTCCAAGACAAAGCCAGATTTAAACAATACTTATCCACAAACCCTGCCCTACAGAAAGCACTAGAAGGAAAATTCCAACCTAAGGAAGTCACATACACTCTCGAAAACACAAGCAATAGATAAAGCCACAGCAGTAAACCCCAAAGAAGAGAAGTACACACACACTACCACCAAAAGATAACAGGGATGAACAATCACTGGTCATTAATATCCCTTAATATCAATGGAATTAATTCACCTATAAAAAGACATAGGCTTATAGAATGGATACGAAAGCAGGACCCATCTTTCTGCTGCATTAATGAAACACATCTCAAATTCAAAGACAGACACTCCCTAAGAATAAAAGGTTGGGAAAAGACTTTCCAATCAAACAGTCTTAAGAAACAAGTGGGTGTAGCCATCCTGATATCCAGCAAAATAGACTTCTAACTAAAATCAGTCAAAAGAGATCAAGAAGGGCATTACATACTCATCACAGGAAAGATCCACCAAGATGAAGTTTCAATTCTGAACATTTATGCCCCAAACACAAGGGCACCCACATATGTAAAAGAAACATTACTAAATCTTAAACCACATATAAAACCCCACACATCAATCGTGGGAGATCTCAACACCCCACTTTCACCACTGGACAGATCTCCCAAATCGAAACTTAACAGAGAAATAAAGGACTTAACTGATGCCATGACCCAAATGGACCTAATAGATATCTACAGATATTACATCCTATCAAGAAAGAATATACCTTCTTCTCAGCACCCCATGGAACTTTCCGTAAAATTGACCACATACTTGGCCACAAAGCAATCTCAGCACATACAAAACAATTGGAATAACCTCCTGTGTTCTATCAGACCACCATGGTTTAAAGTTAGATTTCAACAACAACAAAAACTATAGGAAACTTACAATCTCATGGAAACTGAATAATATTAAACTGAATCACCAATGGGTTAGGGAAGAAATAAAGAAAGAAATTAAACACTTCCTAGAGATCAATGAAAATGAAGACACCACATACCTAAACTTATGGGACACTATGAAAGCAGTATTAAGAGGGAAATTCATAGAACTAAATGCCCACATAAAGAAGTTGGAGAAATCCCACACTAGTGACTTAACAGCACACCTGAAAGCTCTAGAACAAGAAGAAGCAAAGTCTCCCAGGAAGAATAGATGCCAGGAAATTATCAAAGTGAGAGGTGAAATCAATAAAATAGAAACTAAGAGAACAATACAAAAAAATTAATGAAACAAAGAGTTTGTTCTTTGAGAAAATCAACAAGATAGACAAGCTCTTATCCAAACTAACCAAAAGCCAGAGTGAGAGAATCCAAGTCAATGAAATCAGAAATGAAAAGGGGGACATAACAACAGACATTGAGGAAATCCAGAGAATTTTCAGGTCATATTTCAAAAACCTCTACTCCACGAAACTGGAAAACTGAAAAGTAATGGACAATTTTCTGGATAGGTACCACATACCTAAGTTAAATCAAGACCAGATAAACTATTTAAATAGTCCAATAACTCCTAAGGAAATAGAATCAGTCATTAAAAGTCTCCCAACCAAAAAAAGCCTAGGACCAGATGGTTTCAGCGCAGAATTCTACCAGATCTTCAAAGAAGAGTTAATACCAATACTCTCTAAATTGTTCCACACAATAAAAACAGAAGGAACATTACCAAACTCCTTCTATGAGGCTACAATTACCCTGATTCCTAAACCAAACAAGGATACAACAAAGAAAGAGAACTACAGACCGATCTCCCTCATGAACATTGATACAAAAATACTCAATAAAATACTGGCAAACAGACTCCAAGAACAGATAAAAAATTATCCACCATGATCAAGTAGGCTTCATCCCAGGGATGCAAGGGTGGTTCAACATATGAAAGTCCATCAACGTAATACACCATATAAACAAACTCAAAGAAAAAAACCACATGATCATCTCACTAGATGCAGAAAAGGCATTTGACAAAATCCAGCACCCCTTCATGATAAAAGTCTTGGAGCTATCAGGAATACAGGGAACATACCTAAACATAATAAAGGCAATTTACAGCAAGCCAACAGCCAACATCAATAAATGGAGAGAAACTCAAAGCAATTCCACTAAAATCAGGAACAAGGCAAGGCTGTCCACTCTCCCCATACTTATTCAATATAGTACTTGAAGTTCTAGCCAGAGCAACAAGACAACATAAGGAGATTAAGGGGATACAAATTGGAAGGGAAGAAGTCAAGCTTTCCCTATTTGCAGATGACATGATCGTATACTTGAGTGACCCCAAAGATTCCACCCAGGAATTGATAAAGCTTATAAACACCTTCAGCAACATAGCAGGATACAAGATCAACTCAAAAAAAATCAGTAGCCCTCCTATATACAATGGACAAAGAAGCTTAGAAGGCAATTAGAGATACATCACCCTTTACAATAGCCACAAATGACATAAAATACCTTGGGGTAACACTAACCAAGCAAGTGAAGGACCTATATGATGAGAACTTTAAGTCCCTGAAAAAAGAAATTGAAGAAGATGTCAGAAAATGGAAAGATCTCCCATGCTCATGGATAGGCAGGGTTAACATAGTAAAAATGGCAATCTTACCAAAAGCAATCTACAGATTCAATGCAATCCCCATCAAAATACCAACACAATTCTTCACAGACCTGGAAAGAATAATACTCAACTTCATATGGAAAAACAAAAAACCCAGGATAGCCAAAAGAATCATGTACAATAAAACAACCTCTGGAGGCATCACAATCCCTGACTTCAAACTCTACTATAGAACTACAGTAATAAAAACAGCTTGGTATTGGTATAAAAACCGACATGTGGACCAATGGAATCGAATTGAAGACCCTGACATTAACCCACACACCTATGGACATATAATTTTTGACAAAGAAGCCAAAAGTGTACAATGGAAAAAAGAAAGCATCTTCAACAAATGGTGCTGGCATAACTGGATATCAACGTGTAGAAGGCTGCAAATAGATCCATATCTGGCACCGTGCATAAAACTTAAGTCCAAGTGGATCAAGGACCTCAACATAAATCCAGCTACTCTGAACATGCTAGAAGAGAAAGTAGGAAGTAGTCTTGAACACATTGGCATAGGAGATCACTTCCTAAATATAACACCAGTAGCACAGACACTGAGTCAAACAATCAATCAATGTGAACTCTTGAAACTGAGAGGCTTTTGTAGAGCAAAGAATATGGTCATCAAGGCAAAGTGACAGCCTACAGAGTGGGAAAAGATCTTCACCAATCCCACATGTGACAGAGGACTGATATCCAGAATATATAAGGAACTCAAGAAATTAGACAACAAAACGACCAACAGTCCAATTGAGATATGGGCTTTAGACCTAAACAGAGAATTCTCAACAGAGGAAACTCAAATGGCTGAAAGACACTTAAGGAATTTCTCAACATCCTTAATCATCAGGGAAATGCAAATCAAAACAACTCTGAGATACCACCTTACGCCTGTCAGAATGGCTAAGATCAAAAACACTGAAGACACTTTATGCTGGAGAGGATGTGGAACTAGGGCAACTCTCCTCCACTGCTGGTGGGAATGCAAACTTGTACAACCACTATGGAAATCAATATGGCGCTTTCTTAGAAAATTGGGAATCAATCTCCCCCAAGATCCAGCTATACCACTCCTGGGCATATACCCAAGAAATGCTCAATCATACCACAAGAGCACTTGCTCAGCTATGTTCATATCAGCATTGTTTGTAATAGCCAAAACCTGGAAACAACCTAGATGCCCTTCAACTGAAGAATGGATAAATAAATTGTGGCATATATACACAATGGAATACTACTCAGCAGAGAAAAACAATGACATCATGAGGTTTGCAGGCAAATGGATGGATCTAGAAAAAATCATGCTGAGTGAGGTAACCCAGACTCAGAAAGACAAATATGGTATGTACTCACTCATAGGAAGATGCTAGATGTGGAACAAGGATGACTGGACTGCTACTCACATCACCAGTGAGGCTACCTGGAAAACGGGACCCCAAGAAAGACATGGAGAAATGGATGAGATCTACATGAACAGCCTGGACATGAGTGAGAGCAATGAATGGCGAGGGTCGAGGGAAAGAGAGCAGGAGATCCTAGCTGGATCAAGAAAAGAGAGGGAGAACAAGGAATAGGAGACCATGGTAAATGAAGACCACATGAGAAAAGGAAGAAACAAAGAGCTAAATAGGCCCAGAGAAATCCACAAAAATACCCCCACAAAAGACTGCTGGCAATGGTAGAGAGACAGCTGGGACTGACCTACTCTGGTGATGGGATGACCAAACACCCTGATAGTTGTGCCACAAACCCCATCCAAGGACTGAGGAATCTGGATGCAGACATCCACAGCTAGGCCCCTGGTAGAGCGTTGGGAGTCTAATTAGTGAGAAAGAGGAGGGTTTATATGAGCGAGAATTGTTGAAACCAAGGTTGGCTAAAGCACAGGGACAAATTACCAAATGAATGGAAACACATGAACTATGAACCAAAGGCTTAGGGGCCCCCCAACTGGATCAGGCCCTCTGAATAGGTGAGACAGTTGATTGGCTTGATGTGTTTGGGAGGCATCTAGGCAGTGGTACCAGGTCCTGGGTTCGTTGAAGGGTTAGCTGTTTGAAACCTGGGACTTATGCAGGGATGCTTGGCTCAATCTGGGAAGAGGGGACTGGATCTGCCTGGACTGAGTCTATCAGGTCGATCCCAGTCCTCGCAGGAGACCTTGATCTGGAGGAGGTGGGAATGGGGGGTGTGCTGGGGGGAAGAGGAGGGGAGCAGGAAGGGAGAGAAAAAGGAAATCTGTGGCTATTATGTATAACTGAATAGTATTGTAAAATAAAAAAATAAAAAATAAAAACCTCTGGAGGCATCACAATCCCTGACTTCAAGCTCTACTATAGAGCTATAGTAATAAAAACAGCTTGGTATTGGCATAAAAACTGGAATGTGGACCATTGGAATTGAATTGAAGACCCTGACATTAACCCACACACCTATGAACATATAATTTTTGACAAAGAAGCCAAAAGTTTACAATGGAAAAAAGAAAGCATCTTCAACAAATGGTGCTGGCATAACTGGATATCAACGTGTAGAAGGCTGCAAATAGATCCATATCTGTCACTGTGCACAAAACTTAAGTCCAAGTGGATCAAGGACTTCAACATAAATCCAGCTACTCTGAACATGCTAGAAGAGAAAGTAGGAAGTAGTCTTGAACACATTGGCATAGGAGATCACTTCCTAAATATAACACCAGTAGCACAGACACTGAGACAAACAATCAGTGGGACCTCTTGAAACTGAGAAACTTTTGTAGAGCAAAGGATATGGTCATCAAGGCAAAGTGACAGCCTACAGAATGGGAAAAGATCTTCACCAACCCCACATCTGACAGAGGACTGATATCCAGAACATATAAGGAACTCAAGAAATTAGACATCAAAACGACCAACAGTCCAATAAAGAAATGGGCTATAGAACAAAACAGAGAGTTCTCAACAAAGGAAACTCAAATGGTTGAAAGACATTTAAGGAATTGCTCAACATCCCTAATCACCAGGGAAATGCAAATCAAAACAACTCTGAGATACCACCTTATGCCTGTCAGAATGGCTAAGTTCAAAAATACTGAAGACACTTTATGCTGGAGAGGATGTGGAAGTAGGGGAACTCCCCTCCACTTCTGGTGGGAATGCACTTTGGAAATTTCCACTTTGGAAATCAACATGGCACTTACTTAGAAAACTGGGAATCAATCTCCTCCAAGATCCAGCTATACCACTCTTGGGCATATACCCAAGGAATGCTCAATCATACCACAAGAGCATTTGCTCAGTTATGTTCATATCAGCATTGTTTGTAATAGCCAAAACCTGGAAACATCCTAGATGCCCTTCAACTGAAGAATGGATAAATAAATTGTGGCACATATACACAATGGAATACTACTCAGCAGAGAAAAACAATATCATCATGAGGTTTGCAGGCAAGTGGATGGATCTAGAAATAAAGTTCAGATGAAGATGAAATTGAAAAATTCAGTATCTAGATGTAAAGCAAAAGATAACCAGACTATAACACACAGCTTCAGAGAAGCTAGCAAACAAGGAAAACCCAAAGAGTGAAGCATGGATAACCCTGGGAAGGGGAAATAGATCCGATCTCCATGAGTAAACTGGAGATGAGAGGTGGGCAATGGAGGGTATGGGATGGAGGATGAGAACCTAATGGAATGGGATGGTTGAACTGGGACAGGGTCAGAGTAGGAGAGCAAGGAGATACCATGATAAAGGGAAACATCATGGGGATATGGAAAAACTGGGTGCTAGGGAAGTTCCCAGGAATTACCAAAGATGACCCTAGTTTAGTGGAGAGGGTGCCTGAACTGGCTTACCTCAATTATCAGATTGGTGAATACCCTAACTGTCACCATAGTGCCTTTCTCCAGTAAGTGATGGAAGCAGATACAGAGATCCACAGCCAAATACCAGGCTGAGCTCCAGCAATGCAGTGGAAGAGAGAGAAGAGGGTTTCTATCAGCAAGGGCATCAAGATCATGATGGGGAAACCTTCAGAGACAACCAACCCAAAAGAGTGGGAACTCATGAAATTTAGATCAACAGCTGTGGAGTCTGCATGGGACCAGACTAGGCCCTCTGCATAGCCAGACAGTTGTGTAGCTTGATCTGCTTAAGGGGCCTCCTAGCAATAGGATCAGAATCCATCTCTGGTACATGAGTGGGCTTGTTGGAGCCCACTACCTATGATGGGGCACCTCACACAGCCTTAGACAGGGGGAGGGGCTTGGACCTGCCTCTACTAAATGTACCTCCCCATGAGAGGTCTTACCTCCTTGTAGGAGAGAATGGAGAATGAGTTGTGAGGGGGATGCTGGGGGATGGGAGGAGGGAAGAGGGGGAATCTATGATTTGTATATAAATTGAATAAAAAATTTTCTTAATAAAAAAACTGTATGCCACAAGTGGAAAAATTCTGTATCAAATTTATAAACCTTAGAGAAAGCCTTATGATTAGATGGATCAAGTAGAAGATAGAATATCAAGACTTGAAGGTGAAAGAGAGGAATTGGACCACTTAAGCAAAGACTATTAAAACTTAAAAAAACCAAAAAAATAAAAGGACCAGTTATGAATTATTAAACTGAGAAAAGACCAAATATTTGAATCATGGTATGTGTGAAGGGGAAAAAATATCAGGTCAAAGGTATAGACAAAAATTTCAACAATATCATATAAGAAAATACTGCTACTTACAGAAACACATTCTCATAGAGATATAAGGAGCACACAGTACACAAAGAGATAGGACAGAAAAACAACTCCTTACAGCATATTGTGCCTATAATAATAAATATACAGAACAAAGAATCTCTAAAAGCCAAAAGACCCTGGAACAATGTACTTCAAAATCTTAAATATCATGATACCTACCTAGGTCACTGTACACAGAAAAACTGTGTGCCACAGTAGAAAGAGAAAGTAATACTCCCTATGATGCAAACACACTAATAGAATTCATATCCACCCAACAAGCCTTATAAAAGATACTAAAAGTAGAAACTTCAAACTGAAGAATTCAATAAGCATAGCCAGGAGACTATAGAAAGAAAACAAATGAAATTATAATTATTGAAATACAAAATAGTATTAAGAACACAAAGGCCAAATAATCATCAATCAACATATATCTTTCTAACCTTCAAGGATAGGCAACACCTTAAAATGAGAGAATGGAAAATTATTATAAGCTAATGTGACCAGGAAGCATGGAGTTATCATTATCTTAGTGTCCAATAAAAGAGATTTTCCACTAAAAGTAATCAGAAAAAATATGACAAAAAGCATGAGATTGGATGGAAGGACATGAACTGAATCCAACTTATTATCAGTGGCTGAAATCAATACGCTACTTTCTCCAAAAGACAAATAATCTAGATAAAAATAAATAGAGAAACATCAGAATTAAACGATCCCATACACCAAATGTACCAAATAGATATCTAGAGAATATTCTACCCAAACAAGAAATATACAATATACTCATCAGTCTATAGAAATGTTTATAATATAGATCATTCCCTGTGATGGAAAACAAGTCTTAACAAGTTCAGAAAACTTGAAGTAATTCTGTATTCTGCCTGACCACAGTGCAACAAAACTTAAAATTGAGAGCAAAGAATTATCCATTAATTTCAGAAGTCTGTGTGGGGCAAACAGCATATTACTGAATGTTGAAAGGGTCAAGGAAGAAATTTAAGAGAGGAAAAATAATACTGGATTTAAATCAAAATGAAAATACAACACAACAAAATCTCTTGAATAAATTAAAAACAGTCCTAAGAAGGAAATTTATGCCTCTAAATGCCTATATTAAAATTAGAAAACATAGAAATCAATGACTTATTGTGGAAATTTAATGATTTGTAGAAGACAAGAATAAGCCAAAGCACAATCTGGTACAAAGAAAGAAATAATAGAAAAGGACACAAATTATAAATAATAAACACAGGAAGCAATACAAAGAATCAACAAGTCTAAGAGCTGAACTTTGAGAAGAAAACCAATATTGGCAAACCCTTAGTTCAATTAAACAAAAGAAAGGGATAACCTCTGTTACCAGAATTATAGGTGGCAGAAAATTATTATAAGGGCCATAAAAGGAATTTGGATAAAATTTTAAAACCTATTAGAATAGAGAATCAAAATGAAATGGATGGATTTCCAGACTCATTTGTAGCTGAAAGTATTCCTGTGTCTTGCCTGGCCCACAGTCAGGGCAAATCTCTCTTATCAGCCAGTCCTGCAAGTAAACACACAGAGGCTTATATTAATTAAAATTGCTCTACCATTAGCTCAGGTTTCCTACTGACTAGCTTTTACACTTAAACTCAGCCCATTTTTGTTAATCTATATGTTGCCACATTTTACATGGCTCTACCTGTGTGCCATTACATGATTCTCCCTGGACAGTGGGCTGGTGTCTCCTGACTCAGCCTTCCTCTTCCCAAAATTCTCATTGTCTGCTTATCCTGCCTATTCTTGCTGCTTGACTACTGACCAGTCAGTGTTTTATTAAACCAGTGTACAAAATCTTTATTCCACAGCATTTTTCCTTTTCTGCTTAATTAAAAAGGAAAGTTTAAATTTAACACAGTAAAATTATATATAACAAAACAGTTATCAAGCAAGAATTATAGTTACAATATCTAGTCTACTTATGTTTGGTAAATTTAAACAAAATATTTTATTTATCCTGTATTTGTGAGTCTAAGGTTTTATATCTAACTTATCTTTTATCATAACAAAGGAAAATTATAACTACCTATTCTTTAATTATATTAAAGACCTCAGAAGCATACAATATTACCTAAATAAACAGGAAGAACATTGTAAGACCTTCCAAAAATCTAGAATGAAAGAGACAGCTGCCTGTCTGGGCAGTCATCCAAAGTTCCTCTGTAATGTTGGGGCATCTAGCTTCAGTCTATAGGTCTAGAGTCTCTCAGTTACTTCTTTCGGTGTCCTGTAGAATGTCTGGCAGTTTCTTCTGTGAAGCAGGAACCTGATGGACCATCTCACCTTGCATAGTTCAGTATCACCTTCCTATGGGTCCTGCATGTCCAGTTTATACAACATATTATCAAGCAGCTGACGCAGGGGCACTTTTTTACCCAGTGGCTAACTTTTGCCACAAAGAAAGCAAACTCCATAATGAGCTTTTTTTTTTTTAATGCTCATTATCTTTTCTGAAGTAGACTGGTGTTGTCAGGAGCAGACATGTCTCAATGTTCAAAAAGTCAAAGTTTTTAAAACACTTTAAATGCCATTTTCTGCAGGTCTTTGAAGTGTTTGAAAATTACCTACCTAATTGAATTATATCTATGTAAAACTAGAAAATTTAACATGACTGTAAGTTTGACTATCATAGAAGACTAATTATTAATCTGTATTTCTTAATTATCCATTACAATTTAAGTGAGCTGCACAAGCATAATACCTTAAACAAGAGTAGAAATACACATACAGTAAAACAAAATTAACTTTAAATTTGTATCAATAATCTAAAAATCTATACCAATGTAAAACATTTTAAACAAGCTGCTCTTTAAAAGTAGGTTCAACAATCCACCCTTTTATCCTATCATATCTATATCCTATATTTTCATATCATATCCCCCTTTCTTCTTTTAGAAGAGATTGACTATAACCAATAACAATTTGTAACCAACAACCTAAATGAAGGCAAACATCCATGATTCATTTATTGGGAATGTAAGCATAATGTTCTAGGCTACTTCCTGTTGATAGGAGGTGCTGATAGTCTTATTGGGATCCTGAGAAAATTCAAGATAATGATCAAGTCCTGGGAAGACTAGCTATAACCTTTGTTGATAGGTACCATCTGTTAAGGTTCAGGAGGTCTGGCTTGGTCAAATCTGATCCTTCTTAATCTGGAACAAATCCATAGGTTCTCATCTTCTGTGAAAACAAAACCAGAATCTCTTTTCCAAAGCAACATATCCATAGACACAAATTTTGAAATCAAGATATCTTTAAAATACAAATATTGGTTTAACTGAGCATTCTTTGCAATCAAATGTCTTTTTGTAATTAAAAATCCCAAAGACAATATAATCCAGACTCTCTGTGTGATATCCATCTTGATGTGGCTTGTTTTTTATATTACCCTTACTGTCTCTTTAAAGACTTTCTTTTTTAAAACTTTCTATTTCTTTATGTAACTGTCTAGCCTACTTTCCTCTTTCTTTCAGGCCTACATACATTTTTACATATATTATAAACTGTTTAAAGTCCTATTTCTTCTGAATCTGTCTTGTTTTGAATCTATAATCCTTCTCTGACCAGGAGAGACTTTAAACTGCTAAACTGCATGGCTATTACGCAAAGTGCCAGCTTTGGTTGCTGACTCTGCCCATTTCAGCTTTTCAACATGGCGGAGTTAATTCACCTCCAGCTCTGGGCCATGTCTACATCAACTCTCAGAAAGCAGTGGGTCCATGTCTCCATTAAAGCAGTGTGTAGCCCAGAAACATCTTTTTCCACAACACAGTGCACTGTACAGCTCACAGATGCCACTGTATACAGTGGCAGGAACCTGCCATGCTGCACTCAAGCCCATATGCCATGAACCTACCACACTGTAGCTCAAGCCTACATGACGCAACGTCTCAGTATCACAGTTTTCCTGAGAGACACAACTAGGAAGCTACTCTTGGCTCCATTTAAGAACCCCCTTTTTTTTTTTTAAAGCTTTCTCAGGTTTTGGGTGGAAATTCTTGCCCCATGTCCCGGCGCCATTTGTGTGGAAATTTAAGCTTAGAAGAGATCAACAGCTTAGACTCATAACAGATAAGGAGAATCAAAAGTAGTGAAAAACCTTCTGACAAAATTTTAAAAAGAACAAGCCCAGATAAATTTACAGCAGAATCCTACCAGACTATCAAATAAGAGGTACAATCATATTCATCAGATTATTTTTTAAAGCATAAGGAACACTCTAAACTGCTTCTATGATACCATTGTAATACTCATACCAAACCCAGGTAAAGACATTACATCAACAACAAAAATCTTTTTATAAATAAAAAGAAAATGGCAGGTTAATATATCCCTGATAAATAAATCCTCAATAAAAATACTTACAAACAAATATAGGCTTACATTAGAAAGATCATACACCATTACCAAGTTTTCTTTAATCAGATAGTTGCAAAAGTGGTTCAGTATACATGAGTCAGCAAATGTCTTACATCAAATGGACTTAAAAACAAAGACTATATGATCATCTCAACAGATTCAGAAAAGATCCTTGACAAAATCCAACATGCTTTCATTTTAAAAGTCCTAGGGAGAGCAGGACTTGAGAAAACTCCTTTCTATCCCTTCAGCGCTCTCCCACTCCTTTTCAAATTTATGATCCTTTTCTTTTATTTATTATGGTTATATTATAGATAAACGCAAAATAATAAATACATTCCACAGAGTTCATTTACTGTTGCATATATATTTATGGGTGACAACTTTGAATTGGATAATCTATCAAAGGCCTGATCCCCAGAGAAGATTGATTCTTCCTCTCTCAGTATCCATAATTGCCTGTAGCTCTTCCTCAAGAGACTTCCTCTATCCATGTTAACTTGTTTTGTCATTGTTCTAGTTTTGATTAGGTGACTATATTTCTTAAGTTTTGTAAGTTATAACTTCCTTGTCACATATAAAAGACACTATTTTAGAGCAGATGGTCTGGTCCTCTGGCTTTTACCATCATCCTGCCCTTTCTTTCAGGATATTCTCTGAATCTTAATTATAGGAGTGTGTTGTGAATATGTCAGCTGGGGCTGGGTAATCGTGGTCAGCTGTTCCCTCCATTTTGACCAGTTGTATATTTCTGTAATAGCCTCTGCTGCGAAAACAAGCTGTTTTGAGGAGATCTAAGTACTACATATGTCAGTGGATATAAGGATAATTATTAAGAATGTAATTAGAAACTATACTGGTTTACAAAAGTGTCAATGGTGTTCTTTTCTTTGATCCATAACCTCATCAGCCATGGGTAATTGACTAGGTTTTAAGTACTAAGCATGCATTCTCTCCTATTGAGTGGGCCTTCCATCCAATTAGATGACTGTTGGTTGCTTCCAAGTCTTGACATTCTGGTTATTACTGTAGGTTGTAGGTAGTTCAGCTGTGTAGGACTATTGATTGTTTGTCTCCATTGGTAGTTTGTACAGCATCTTTGGAAACTGTAACTACCAGTCCTCAGGGAGGAGCATTCCAGGTGAGTTCCTGATGATTCACCATGTCCCATGTCTGAAGTATGTGGTGCCTTTAGCAATAAAGTCTTCCCATCAACTTCTGGGAGATCATTAAGAACAATGGCAATAGCCTACTTTGTTTTTGAAGTCTCCTGGATTCATCTATCCAACAACTTTAAAGGTTTTCTATTCTTAACACTGTTTTTTATTAGATAATCTATGACTTTGGGGAGCATTATCACCCCAAGTTGTGAGGCTTCATTTAAATTTTACATGCCTTGTGTTATTTATCCCTCCTCCATTTTCTCCCTTGTATTATCTTTCCCTACCTCCTCCCCAGGTGAAGTCTCCCCCATCTGTTTTTCCAATTTCTATCTTCATTGCACCTGTGCCATATCATTCCCCTCTCCATAGCTCATTATCCCTTCCTCCTCAGTCCATTTAGACTTTCCTGTTTTCTGTGGTAAGTCTATGTCATATACTGATATCCACAGATTCAGAGCTGGAATCCTCAGATCAGAGAGGCCATTTGTTATTTGTCTTTCTACGTCTGAGTTACCTCACTCCATATAATATTTTGTAGTTCCACCAATTTACTTGCAAATGTCATAGTAAGTAAAATACTTATTCATGAACTTTTCATATATGAAATAAAAAAATCTATATTGAATCTTTAAAGGGAATAAGCTATATGAGAAACTTAAAAAAATTTCAGGGCTGAAAATATGGCTTAGAAAGTAAACATGCTTGGTGTCTGACTCTGATGACCTTGTTTAACTCTTGGTAGAAGGAGAATTCACTCCTATAAGATTGCCTCTGACATCCACACATGTGCTTGCTCATATGTACATCCACATACATACACACACAAACACATAAATAATTGAAAATGTAGTTTTAAAATGCATTTCAATTTAATTATAGCTCTACATTAGTAATGTACTTAACCTACTCAAAATAAAATGCTATCTGAAGTAAAAATAAAGCTTTAATCAGCTCAACTATTTTCCTGTAACCCCAGTGCTTGGTAGAAAGAAGAAGTTCCTGGGACTATTGGCCAAGATGAGTAGCCAAATTAGTGAGCTCAGGATTTAGGGTAATGCTCTGTGGTAGAGAGATTGGAGGAAAATCGTATGCATTCATTCCTGGACACAACACGCACACACATGTCTGTGCATGAACACATAGATACACATACAAAAAATGTGAATTAATGATATTACCCACCCACACACTGGCTCTGTTGCACAAAGCAGTACAAAGTACAGACCACATAGGAAAGTTAATAAAACATAGGTATAAACAGGTATCTTTTCTTCACCAAGACTCCAGGATCTAGATACATATGAGAGAAGTGAGGGTAAGTAAGAAACAAATATTGGAACACAATGGAATCATGGTTTGAAGGGAATTAAGGCAAATTCACAAACACAAGTCTCCTTTTTTCTTAAGTGTGGAACTTAGTAGGGAAAAGTAGCCATGAAATCAAGATGGGGATTTTTAGTGGTATGGAAGAAGAAGAGGGCAAAAGAAGAACATAAGAGCAGAAATATTGTGAACAGATATGATCAAAGTGCCCTTATACACAGGAGAAACACATTATTTTGTACTGTTAATGTATTCTAATAAATATTATCAATGAACATTAAAATAAGATTAAGAAATGGGACTTTCAAGATGGAAGTGGATACAGAATTTGACCTTATACACCATCAGGCAGCTCTGGCATCAAGATGTTTTCTGATAGATTATCAGACACTCTGTGTCTGTGGCCTCCAGTCTGCACAGCTCAGATTTGTCCTTTAGACCTTACTGCAGTATTAAGTATTAAATATTTCATTTTAAAAAAGATACTGTTGTAGTTGTCTTCCTTGACCTTTGATATATAATGTTTTAATGTTTAAAATCTTTGGAATTTTAATTTCATACCTGGTACTGTAATATAATCCTGGTCAAATGTCTATAACTGGGATTAGAAGGGATCATGAGCTCTAGATTAAATCCTGCTATTGTTATGTTGTTAAGTGACCAGTTGTCAAACTCCTTCTCAAATATGGGTGCTTATACCCACAGACACAATTTCAGTCAAGAAGTCTCTTTTTGTGGTTGGCAGCAGTCAATGAAGAGGCACATAACTGTTCATAGTGTTGACAATAATAGACTGAATGCTTGTGCCTAAATAAAACATGTTTATCAATACCCTCCCCAACAAGGCTCAGAAAACAATTGGGTAGGAGTGGAAAGAATGTAAGAGCCAAGAATAGGAGAGAATTCTATGAAATCATTTATTCTACATATGACATGATATCAAAGTCATAAACTCATGGTGGCTATGGTTATGTACACAAGGTCTTCACAGACAAAGACAACAAAAATCCTAGTAATATTGGGATATATGATCTCCATGTCTCATCCCATACTTGTAGAGTTTAAATAACCTAGTTCTAAATGACAAATGTGTTGAAGAAGAAATTTTGTGTGATAATTGTTTATTATCCACACAAGATCTGTGGACCATTTAATGAAACCCAATATTGTGCATGAGAAACCACCTCTCAAGCTGCTATTCAAAAAAGTTTAAGATATGCTCCAATACAATATAGGCTATTGCTGTTGCCCTTAACTCTTTCAGTATTTGAAGAGAAGGTCCTGTTGCTGGAAACATCACACATTTCTGACCCAGGATTTGAAGAGGTTTAACAGGAACTCACCAGGAAACCTATTCCATAATCTGTGTCTTGCAAGCTGCCAAGGGAGAGGAACAAATAGTATACCTAATCCATAAATAAGCCTGTGAACCAGAACAATTATAAGATTGGTAAAATGCCAAAGTGGTGAAATAGTGGTACTTTTCAGGTAAACAACCACTCTCAATTTGGACATAAGGCAAGCTCAATAGAATTGAAGTCATGCCAGGTTCTGTAAACCTAGCCAAAAGCCCATGCAAAATGAGGTCATGTACCCAAGAAAAGAACCTGCTTCTCTAGGTAGCCATTCAGCCTAGTATTAGGTTTCCTCAGGCCAGAGCACCCATGGAAATGGATTCTCACTTCAAAATTCATGCAGCTTGCAGGCTCTTTTCTCTCTTATTATATTGTTGATTCTTTGGGCTGTTTTTAGTTTTAATTTGTCAGTTACACATGCAACAGCTGTAATTTTCCTTGGAAATTTTGTTGTTTCTCAAATATTTTCTCCTATGTTTCACCAAGAGGGGGCGGCTAGTGCTTCTCAAATCTCTTATCTGGAAATATTAACTACCACTCCTAATCCTGGGAACTTTTCTGACTCAATAAAGACAATTAGGTACATATGACAAAACAACACGAAACAATAGCCATGTCTCACAGTTCTTGGAGGGAGAGTAAGGCATGCATACACAGAATAGGGGGAAAGTCTCAGGAATACACATAGTGCCAACTGTAGAGTAAGCTCCTGGACATCAAGTGTATAGAATCATTGTTAGAATCTGGAATGCTCTAAGAAAAAATATGCAAAGAAAATTTGGGATGGAGAGATCCATCTTTACCATACACAGGAGCTTATATTGGTGGAAAATTATGGTATAGTGGGATGGAAAAAGAGTGCCTTATCAAAGACTGCCTTTTATAGAGAGATTGCAACATGCGATACTCTTGTGAAAAGAGAATTGTATAAAAACATATCTTGCAGACATGAGAGAATTGGTGGGTTTGAATATTTTTGTTATTAAAGCATTGTACCTGTGTCTATTATTTTTTAACTTTATAACAATGCGATGATATTGTGTCCCCCAATATATTGTGCACCCTAATAAACTTATCTGGGATCAGAGAACAGAACAGCCACTAGACAGAAAACAGTGGCACACACACCTTTAATCCTATCACTAGGGAGGCAGAGATCCATCCTGATCTGTGTGAGTTCAAGGCCACACTGGAAACAGCCAGGCATGGTGACAAACACCTTTAATCTCAGGAAGTGATGGCAGGAAGCAGAAAGGTATATAAGGTGTGAGGACCAGGAATTAGGCTGGCTAACCTTTTAGGCTTTTAGCAGCAGTTCAGCTGAGATCCATTTGAGTGAGGACTCAGAGGCTTCCAGTTTGAGGAAACAAAATCAGCCGAGGAATTGGCGAGGTGAGGTTAGCTATGGCTTGTTCTGTTTCTCTTATCTTTCAGCATTCACCCTAGTACCTGGCTCCAGCAATTTCATTTATAAGACTGTTTAGCAATTCATCTTACATAACCACAAGTAGCTGCCAGCTGATGTAAGTGTTATAAGAGCAGGATGTGTCTGGCTTGATATTTAGTCAAGCTTGAAAAAGTGGTAAACTCTAGGTCTAGAATAAGGTTAAGTAGGGGGTGGGAAAATGTATTTGGGGAAGCATAAAAGAGAACAATGGAGGCTTTTATAATGAGTTAGTATGTATTTCTTAAAATGTTTTATATTCCTTAAAAGTAAAAAATAGGAGTGAATAATAAAGCTGGCCATGTAAGCCTGGTTAAAAAAAACTATGTTAAAGTAGAAATAAAGATGGCTTGCGCTATTAGAGGCCACTTGAGTGTAATCCACCAGGGGGTCAGACTCTTCTCTTGAGCTATTTAGACCCACCTGAGTGCAATCCACCTGGTGTTTAGACTTTTTTCTTGTGCTGACACCTCTTCCCCATCCCCAGCACCAGAACCTGAGCTGAGGCTGGACCCCGGAATACTTCTGCCAGCTTCCTAAACAAGTATAATTTCCACATTCTAAAGATACATCGTTATACCCATAAATAGTAGCTCATACCCCTCCTCTAAGAAGTGTCTTTTTACAGCAGATGAGATTGTTCCTGGTCAAGACATAGGGAATAAGTGACTGTGGGATACCCAGCCACAATTGGAACACCTAAAATACAATGCTAACCCATATATTTCATAGAATATGGTAGAAGAAAGGACAGGAAGATTGTAAGAGCCATCTACACATGACAGGGAAGCTCTACCCATGAAATCCCAACAATATGGCTGCCTGAAGAAGACCTGCATAATGATAGCACAAATAAGACAATGTAGATGACAGAAATTTCAGAAGCCCACTGAATTTGAAGAGCTAAAGGCAGTTATGGATACTGAGGGGGCTAGAAATAATTTTCTTCAAGGTTAAACTCCCTGATAGGCTATCCAATTCAAACTTGTCATTCCTGGTTGCATGTATACAAGGGTAACACAAGATTGACTCAACAGGTTTTTATGTACATCCTCCCTCTCTTCAACCAAACTCCAGGATCTTGGCCAAATTCTTGGCCTTAAATCTCTATATCTGCTTCTCTCAGTCACTGGATGTAGGTTCCATGATGACAATTAGGGTAGATACCAGCTTGAGTGCAGGGGAGGGCTAGTTCAAGCACCCTCTCCACCATTACTATGAGTCTTAGATGAGGACAACCTTATGAGTTAGATTAAATGCTTTTACTGTCTGTCAAAGAGGTAGAGCTCTGGAGTATCTACATCATTGCCTCTAGACCTCAGAGTGTCTGTTTCCTTTTTCTCACCATATGAATCATTTGGAGTTGCTCATACCAGCCTCTAACACAAGTTCACACATCTTGTCAGGACCCTGAACATGTAAGGTACTACAGTGAAGAAAATGAGCTACCATACCATTTCTCTGGGCTTATTAACCTTATAGTTGGTTTAGAGACAGTACTGCCACAGTAGAAGAGGGCATAAGCGTCCTGTAACTCCCATGTTCAACAGAGAGAAAAGAAACAACAGTACAGAAATACCAGCAAGAGGCAAGCCTGAGTGCCTAACACAGCAAACATCCAACTGTCCATGGGTTTTCTACTTCAAGTCTGGGCTCAGTTCCAGAGACACAACTGCAGGTTACATTGGACTCATCACAACAGCCAGGAGATAAGGGAGGACAGGAGTGATTTGTGTGAGACACGATCTCAGCCATTCAGCCACTGTGTTTTACTTTTATCTCTATGTCTTGACACCTCAATTCACAACAGTGTCCAAGGCATGGATTAGGGACACATGTGCCACCTTCTGGATATGGAGATCTGGTGTCTGTTCTATGTGTCTCTTGCCTTTGCTTCTTCTGTTTGCATCCTGTGAAGTGCCATATCCATTGTCAACTAAAAACTGGGTTCCTGCTTTTGAAAGTCATGTGCTGAACACATATGGAGGGCACTCATGTATTGAACATAGGTGTGGTATCTGAGAAGATACAATATCCAGGAAACCCCTGGAAGCTCTTTCTTCTTTGAGAATCCAAGGACAACAGCTCAAAAGAAGTGTGGTAGTAACAGACCTTATCTGACAAAATAGGAGGTTTCTGGTTTCATGAAAAGAGCAGTCAAGACAGGGGTAGAAATTGCCGGCTGTCCTAAGAAGAATATGTCCTAATGACAGTAACAGGTACAGTGTTGATGACATCGGGGCACATTATCAATGGCAGAAAGTTGACCCATTAGCACTGAGGTGACAGTGGTTCCTGATTTGGCTAAATCAGTACAAGGTCTTGCCTGGGTTTAAAGTCATTCATGTTTTTGCAGACTGGTGAGGGTTTGGAAGAGACTTTGCGGAGACTGATGGACCCATTGGAATTTCAGTACTGTGGAGAGATGGGATGTTTTTAGTTTCCAGGGCTAATTACTTTATCCTGGGTTAGTGTTAGCCTTCTGGAACAGCCACTCCTTGTTCCACTCTGTATGTGAACTAAAACCTCATGATAATGAATTGAAACCTCTTAGGAGCTGTTAACTTAGCAGAACACTAGTTTTTGCCTATCTAAGAGCTAATGATGGCAACAGATGGCATCTCAGACCTGCAGAATTGCTCCCCCATCTCGTTGTACCTGACTCTCCTGTGTACCCACCAGTGTATTTTTAAGTTGCCTTGATTGATGACTTTACATGTTCAGTGAAACTATAAAAATCCTGTAAAAATGTTTCCACACTGGAACATGTGAAGTTCCTCTACGATTCATGAATTAAAACAAAGCACCAGAAAAGGACATTTAGAGAAGCTCACAGGATTATCATTGCCACAACCCCCTCGAACAGTGTGACTATGTCCTCTAAGCATGCCAGTGTGGGTACACCTGGTAGAATCAGACAGGATTCCCAGCCCCTCCCTGCCAGGCTGTCAACTGATTGGGTCTGTGGTAAATTGAAAGAGAAGTTCCTGTTCTGATGCCCCTGCACCAGCAGAGGGTGGCAGAGCTACAGCAAAGACCTACCAGGGAACTCTGGAGAGGGTAGCCCTGGAGGTCAGCAGAGGAAGTCAGTAGAGTTCATTCTGTCCTCTGAGCTGTAGTGTTTATATTGGGTCAGACTTATAGGACCAAAGGATACTGGAAGGGTTATTGGGAACATCTAAAAAACACATTGGGGAAACCTGGTCCCAGGTACTGCCCTGGGCAAATTCCCACAGCACTGGGGGTGTCTGGGGAGACCACCCAGTACTCTAGATGACAGTGTGAGAGGAAGAGTTCCCTGGGACTGTGCTCTTTGTCAAAGATGGCTGTTTCTTGTGCCTATTCTCCAGGGAGCCCAGATGTGACTTGTCTTCTCCTGAGCATTTCTAGAAATCTTCCGTACTCCTCAGTTTCTTCTTGTTCATCTCCAGACATCTGATGTCAGGATGCAGCACCTGTGCCCACATATTATCAGATCAGGGAGGGGCATTGTGTGTTTGTTCCTGGATGAGGCTCTTTAGAATCTGGAGACTAGTGTGGACTCTCACATACTTCAGGTCACAGCTCTGGTGACAGGGCTTTCCTTGGGTCTGACCCAGCTGCTTTCCAGTTGGAGGACTTCTGTGCACTGTAGCTCTAAGAGCGTCCAGGGAGAAGTGAGGGACTGAAGGGTACTTGCCATATAGATCTGATGAACTACCATCACAGTGTGGGCCTTAAACCAGCTCATGTTAAACAGTGACACAAAATTGACAAGAATGAATTCCTCATGATAGTTGCAACTCTGCTGTGGGAACAGAGACACCATAGGAGGAAGCAGTCACCGTGTATGAAATAAAACAAAGAATTGTGAAGAATCAACAAAAGCAAGTGAATGAATTAGGCCACAGCCTGGCAAAGGACTCCATTCTAGTAATATAAGCTCTGCACTAACCCTCCTTGGGGAGCCCCAAGGATGGAATAAATTTGCATAAACACCACACTCTGCCCCACAGACTAGAGAGGCAATAAGAGAAGCCTGCAGGGCCTCAGATGTGCTGTAATTTCAGAACACAGAGTTCTGAGACATCTTCATCATGGCCTGGGCACCTCTCCTTCTTCATCTTCTCTCTCTCTATGCAGGTGAACTCTCAGCCCTTTCCCCAGGCTCACAGGAGACCCTTAACTCAGAGGGAAATTCCAAGGATGAGTCTTTTACTTTGACATCTCTACCCTCTCTTTCTTACAGGTTCTGTGGCCTCCTACGA
Organism: Peromyscus leucopus; assembly: GCF_004664715.2. Taxonomy (NCBI): domain Eukaryota; kingdom Metazoa; phylum Chordata; class Mammalia; order Rodentia; family Cricetidae; genus Peromyscus; species Peromyscus leucopus. Next base: position 75,105,131 of record NC_051073.1, on the reverse strand, counting down.
GCTGACCCAACCACCTTCAGCATCAGTCACTGCAGGAGAGATTGTCAAAATCACTTGCTCTGGGGAACAATTGCCAAAAAAATATGCTCACTGGTTTCAACAAAAGCCAGACCAGACCATTTTGCGACTGATATACAAAGATAGTGAGCGACCATCAGGGATCCCTGACCGATTCTCTGGGTCCAGTTCAGGGACAACAGCCACCTTGACCATCAGTGGAGCCCTGTCTGAGGATGAGGCTGACTATTACTGTTTGTCATCATATGGTGAGAATAATAGTGAATTGTTCCACAGTGATTTAGGCAGATGGGGAAGTGACTCACAAACCCTTTCTCTGATATTGCATTATCTTCCTGTAGCCACAGGAGGACCAGAGGAAACCGGGTGCACTTGCATTCCTTCATTGTTCTCTCTTCTTGAGTATGGAAGCAGTATGACTGTTCTCTTAAGCTCTTGGCGCTGTGACTTCCTTGCTACGATGGGCTATTCCCTGAAAGTAGAAGCTGAAACAAACACTTTGTCCTGCCAGTTGTTTTAGTCAGGTATCAGAGCAACAGGAAAAGAACCTAAGAGGCACAGTTTCTGAATGACATATTTTAGTTCTCCCGTATTCGACCATAGATACCTCTTTTTCATTGAGTCTTCTAAGTTTTATCCCCTTTTTTGCCAGTCAGATACTTCAAAATGCAAAAGGTGACTAACTGCAGGCCCATTGTGGTGCTTAAATGGCCATGGAATGTGTTTCGGGGACACAATGGGTATATGGAATATCTTCACTGTAAGTGAGGTATCTGTAAGTCCATAGGCAATAGCTTTGATAGAAACATTTAAAATAAGGAAGCCAGATGCCACCTAAGTTAAATCTATGGCAATGAGTGTTCAGTTGTAACCCATGTTCACCACTGCACAAACTGGAAAATCCCATCTGCCCTATTTGCTCCAACCCTGACCACACTGAGAATACGCTGAACAAAGGAATGGCACCAAAAGCCACATTCCACTTTTCTGGCAGCCAATGCAACCCGTCATTCAGACATGGCCAGTCCACCTAAGTGTCCACCTAGAGGTATAGCTTTTGACCATTATGGGGCACAAGTCCCAGCTCCTGGCTGGCACATCATCACCCCTTGCCTAAAGTTTATAAAACCTCCCTGCCTTACCCTGGGCATGTGACTTCCCTGGCCATGGTTTTTTTGAACCTGTGAACCTACCGAGGAACAATGCCCAATAAACCTGCATTTATCTATTTTTAATCTGGTCTGATCTGTCCATTTGAATTGGCAGAAACAAAACAAAGAGAAAAACAACTAGCCAGTCATAAAAAAGAGTCCATCAGCCAACAACCCATAGAGAATAGCATGCTAATGACAGGACCACAGGTCTGGATTCTGACACTGAGCTGAAGTTACGGCCAATTCAAATAATGATCAGAAATCATGTTGGTGTCTCCTTGAATACTCATCTCTGCCAGCAGAGACACTTTGTTCATGAGCTCATTTGGCAATAAAACTTGTGACTTGGTGAGGAAGATCCCTGAAGCCCACAGAATGAGTAATAAGTCAACTTGAGAACTTTTATTTCTGAAATCACCACTTGATAATGATTACACAGAATATATATGTATATATACATATATAAATATACATAGTCATTAAATACAAATAGACACTGATTTGATAAGTGTCTTTTTGAATCTTGAGAGAAAACCTATAAAAGCAACCAACAGTGTGCCCTAGGGAGGGCTTAGCAGGTTAAAGTGCTTTATACCACATCTGACAACCTGAGTTCAATCTTTGGAATCCACATGGTTGATGGAGTGAACCTACTCCCATAAACTGTCCTCTGATGCTCACTTGCACACCATGACACTTGTTTATGTGTGTGGCACATGTGTGAGTGTGTATGTGTGTGTGTGTGAGTGTGTGTGTGTGTGTGTGTGTGTGTGTGTGTGTGTGTGTGTGTGAATTAGGGTAACTTGGTATAGGAAGACTGTTTCTACCCATAGGATTTATGTGTGAACTAAAAGAAAGATGGTGGTACAAGAAGGATGGAGACACTGGGTTTGAAGTGCCTCAGATCATTAGGATCACTAATCTTCAGCTCTTCTGTCTCATCCTAGAAATGTAGTGTCCACTTTATAATGGCAACTACATGGCTGTCCTGATCCTATAACATATTTCTAGATGCATGGTCATCTGGTGTCCTATATACTACTTATTGGGACCCAAGAATGCATCAGAAGCTAATTTTTAAAAGGTGTATGACTCTGCTGTGAATTGTGTGATTTATACTGAGATTCATTTTGAGGATGAGTTTGACCTTAGGTTTATTCGCTTGTCATCACTTCATTTATTACTGGAGACTCCACTCAGCTTGATTTTTCCACACAGCAGGTTGAGTGACCATTGTATAGTAGTTTCCTCCAAGACAGAAACAATTCCTCCAGATACTCAAAATAGCTCCAAAAAGTCCCTGAAAGTGATCAGATTCACTAGGCTCCTCCCTCCCATAGTAAGCAATAAAGACTGCTGATAGTCACTCTGAGACAAACCAAGCCAGAAAGAAGACTTTGAGATCAGACCAGCTGCTTGGAAGAAGCAGAAACCAACTGCTCTGTGAGAGGAACAGAATGGAGCTAAGTCCCTGTGCTGATGGTTCATACTGTCCATTGTCAGCCTTCATTCTGTTCTAAAGGATTCCACACAAGGGAAGGTCAATGTCAGTATCTCCTGACTGGTCAGTTAAGAATCACTTCTACCTTCCTGGACACATTGCACATGTGAAGGGTAATATGTATACAAATTCATCATTAAATGCATGCAAATGATATATAAGTAACATTAACTGCCTGAACAGCTGTACTTAGAAATACATAATGTAATAAATGAATAGAAAGAAACTGGAAAATGTTTTAATCATGTTATAATCTGAAAAGTATATTAAAAATATAAGCTCAACCGCATTCCATCAAAGTTATAAAAGTATCAATAGTTTATGTTATTTGTAAGGTGTAATAACTATGACTTCGTAGTCCTATGCGGCAGAGATTATTAAGACTCAGAATTTATCATCTGTACAAAACTGGGTCTAGGACTCTTTCAGTGTTTAACATTGACACAGTTTATGCCACAAAGTCTCTACTCTGCCTACTTAGTTTGAGAGCACCAGTGACAAAAGGATGGGCATGGATCAGTCCAATAACATGTCATCTACATGGCAAACATTGTACTTGTAATGATCTTACCTTTACATGGTAAAGTGTTATTGTTATAGAAGTGTATACTCTGGGTGAAAAAGTTTTAGATCTAAGTAGTGAAGCTGAGACTGGGGGCCATTCCTATTCAAACCACCACACCCAGAGGTATTATAGCCAGGTAATAGAATAGTTGTTTTCTAGCTTTTTTTTTTTTGCTGTTGAAAAGTCCAGACTACTTCACAAAGTGACCACATTTGTTTTTACACTCCCACAAACACTACAGAAGAGTTGCCCTTCCATCACATCTACACCAGCATTTGCTGTCATTTGAATTCTTGATGTTGGCCCTTCTGACTGGAGTTACATGGAAATTCAAATTAACTATACTCTGCATTTTGCTGATGGCTAAAGATTTTGACTAGTTCCCTAGATGCTTACTAGCCATTTTATTTTTTCTTTGAACCACCCTCTGTTCAATTCTGCACTAGCTTTTTAAATTGGGTAGTTTATTTTTTTGATATTTAGTTTCTGAGTACATTTTATATTCTAGATGCAAATCCTCTGTCAGATGTACAGAAGGCAAATGTTTTATCTCATTCTGTGGGTTGCTTCTTCATTAGGTTGACAGTTGCATTTGCTGTTCTGAAGGTTTTTAGTTCTGCTATAAAGAAAAGGAAATGAAATTTTTAGATGAAAAAATCAGAGTAGAATAATACACTCAGGCATAGAAAGAAATCACCACATGTTGTTGCTTTTGTGTAGACTCTTGCTTTGAATCTTTTTCTCTGTTTGTTTAATTAGGAATTATGTGGGAAACAAGATACTAGAAAGGACCATTGTTTGGGGAAGGAGAATGCCATAAGAGAGAGAAGTTGGAAGAATATAGACAAAATGAAAATAGAGAGGAAAAATCCTGGAGTGGAAAATTTAAGCTTGGAAGGTACTGAGTGATTGAACAGGAAAGAGCAAACAGGCACAGTTAACTATAGTGAGACGTGACATGTATAAAAAAGAAAGGGGATGAAGTTGAAAGAGTGTATTCTGGGAGATGGGTGGCCATGTTGAAAGAGAAGATATATTTTCATGTAGGTGTGACATTTTCAAGAAGGGCAAGATTCCTAGTAGAACGTTTAGGGTCTTTTATGTATAAAATCATACCATCTGCAAATAGGGCTACTTTGAATTCTCCCCTTTCTATTTGCAACCTTCTATTTGACTTTCAGTATTCTTAGTGTTTAAGATAAGTCTTCAAGTTCTATTTTAAGTAGGCATGAAGAGAGTTGAAATCTGGTGTTTTCTCTTATTTTAGTGAAAATTCCTCAGTTTATGACCATTTTGGTTGATGCAACTATGGACTTGCTGTTCATTGCCTTTATTATATTGAGGTATGACCCTTGTATTCCTAATGTCTCCAGAACCTTTATCATGCATGGATATAGAATTGTGTCAAAGATCATTTCTTCAACTAATTAGATGATCATGTGGTTTTTTTCTTTCATTCTAATTATGTGATGGATGACATTTATGGATTAACTTATGTTGAACCATTCCTGCATCTCTGGAATGAAGCACCCCTCAATCTCCCATATATGTTTGTTCAATCAGAAACCCAAGTCTGATGCCTCCAGGTGGCTAAATATGACCCCTCTTTAACCTTTGTTCTACATCTGTCATATGCTGTGGATATCGTTCTATATAAATAAAGCACTGATTGGCCAGTGACCAGACAGGTAGTATAAGTGGGACAAGTAGAGAGGAGAATTGAGGAAGGAGGAAGGAAGGAGGAGACTGCCTGGAGCCGCTGCCAGGACAAGGAAGATGTAAAGTGCCAGTAAGCCACAAACCATGTGGCAAAGTAAAGATTAATAGAAATGGGCTAAATATAATAGTAAGAGGTAAACAATGATAGGCCTGAGCTAATGGCCAAGCAGTTTAAATAATATAAGAGTCTGTGTGTTTATTTTATAAGTGGGCTTTGGGACTGGTGAGACTTGGTGGCAGGAGCTGGAGAGAAATTCTCAAGCAACAGTCATAGTTTCCTAATTGTCTGTTTCAAATTACATAGACCTAGCCTGACTCTGTGGGTTAACCTAAAAGACCCCCATTTGGGAAACCACAGACCACTGCATTTCTTCAGGTGTAAGTTCAAATATACCCTTAATATATACTAGACAATGGTCATTGTTGACCCAAATTTAAAACTTAGGGTTCTGGAGAGATGACTCAGAGGTTAGGAGCACTGACTGCACTTCCAGAGGTCCTGAGTTCAGTTCCCAGCAACCACATGGTGGCTCACAACCACCTGTAATGAGATCTGGTGCCCTCTTCTGGCCTGCAGTCATACATGCTGTATACATAAATAAATCTTTTTAAAAAAATAGAAAAGAAAAGAAAACTTATGATATTAATTTATAAACTGATAGAGATAACTTCATAAGATAAAATGGATTTCATGCCCTTCCTCTCATATAACTCCAAGCTCATCTGAACCTTTCTCATCCAGCAACTCAGCTCCTGCTTACAACAGTGCCTAGATCCCAAAATTAAATAATTTTTATCCCCCTTCTCAAAGAACCCACTGGCCTGTAGGAAGTGAGCAAGAAAGTCAAGATGAGATCTTAACCTACCTAGGATAGACTGTCACACAGGATTACAGAGGATCCTAATGCCTGCTTATTTGACTGGGTCTCAAAGCCTGCTTTCCCTGAATGAGATACAGTAGTTCTTCTATCTGAGGTCTGCTTTTCTTTCTGCCCCAGCTAGTAGCCTGGACACTCTTTTGTAATTTTATAGTTTTTTTGTCTGATGGCCTCTGGGTTATAGTACTTACATTACTTGCAACTTTATTTCTTTCCTTTCCTTTTCTTTCCTTTCCCTCCCTTTTACTTTCTTTCTTTTTTTTTTTTTGAGACAGAGTTTCACTATGTAACTCTGGCTGTCCTAGTCACAAGTAGATAGATAAGTCTGATCTCAATCTCACAGAGACCCACCTGCCTCTGCCTCCCAAGTACTAAGTTAAAAATCATGCACCAATATTCTAGGCTCAACTTGAGGTCTTTATAAGAAAAAAAAACTTAAGTTTTTCAGATTGACTCCTACACACACACACACACACACACACACACACACACACACACACACACACTAACTGTGTATGCATATGTAAATCACTGGATTCAGTCTTTCGGTGATCCAAATATCTTGCAAATGGATAATATAGGAAAAATTTTGCATGCTGTTTTGCTTGATTGAAAAGTTGGCTCTGGAGATGAGATGTGGAGTGTCCATTGAGGACCCAGGCATGTTTTCCTGAAAGTTTCCTTTAAAGCCCCTGTCCTGACTCTGTGACAGGGAGAAGGAGAGTCATCCCAGGAAGAATGCACTGTGCACTTGTGAACAGCTAAGAGATAAAGAATATTGAAAAAAATTACTCAAGTTTATCTCATGATAGTTAAAATGTTTTAATGAAAATAAATTTGTCCATACAAATGAAAATGGCTAAATGTAATTAAAGATGTCTCGTTCACTTAAAAACACTTCACTCACTTCTTGGTTCTTCTTTAAAGAACATGTTCCCCATTTAGGTCACTGATATCTTTGAAACTCTTGCTGAAATGCAAACTTTCTTTTTCTCAGAATCTTTGAGACCATGGGGGATGTGGTTTAAAAACCTCTAAAATACTAACACTAGCTTACAACTTATAACAAAAGAGGGTGGGGGGCACATCTTTAATCCCAGCATGTGGGAAGCAGAGGCAGATGAATTTCTGAGTTTAAGGCCAGCCTGGGCCACAGAGCAAGTTCCAGTACAACCAGGGAGGAATAAACAGAGAAACATTAGAAAGAAATATTAATTTGATGATTAAGGTTTGTAAAATCCTAAGGTTACAGTGGTCTATTCATGATAACAGAAATTGACTCAAAGAAACAGAAGTTATTCAGAGTATCCAAGCAGTGTCTTTGCAGGTCAATTCTATAAAAATTCGTCACTAGGATTCCATTTTTCTTTTAAACAGTTAATCAGGTATGATTTTAACTGACTTTTATTTATTTGTTTGTTTGTTTGTTTGTACAGAATTCAGGTGCTGAATGCTTATGTAGGAGTCTGAGGTAACAAACAACTGATTACAGCTACTTTATCCCTCTATGGAACTACAATACATGGGCCAGCCAGTTTTACAAATGCATTTAACCTTGTATTAACTTTATATTTAAACTTATATTAAGTTATCCTGATCTTGAAGTATTTTTTCCTCATTAACTTTGTGTCTTAACATTCCCCTCAAGGTTGTGCAGTTATTACATGCTTACTTATATTCTGGGTCTTTGCCATGATTTAGAGTCTCTTGTAGGCCCTCTGATGGACCCTCTTCTTGGATACTCTCCCTGCTGCTCTTTGTACATAGCCCATTATGTCATTTGGACACACTTAAGTGAGATAAGAGTCTCCAAATCCCTGAAAGTAGTTCAAATGACTTCTGAAAGGGATACAATTGGGTCATAGACCACTCAACCCTGCTGAAGTCCAGGCTCTCATCTCTTTTTGCTTCCTGTTCCTTTAAGCTACCTCAAAAATCAAACAACCTTCATCCAAGTATACCTCAAATAACATAATTATGTACCCGAGGAACTCAGAAAACTAAGAACAAACCAAACCCCAATCAGTCAATGGGAAAAGAGAAGGAAAATCAGGACTGAAATGAATGAGAAAAATACTCAGTAAAACAACCAAGGAAATAAAGAGTTGAGTCTTTGAGAAACACAAGATAGAAAATAATCTTAGTCAAATTAATCAAAGTAGGGAGAAGAGCCAATGTTCCTTCAGATATCAACGAGAATATTACAACACATACATCAATTAAATTCAGAAAAACATTATTATTGTAGCTTTTTTGACACAGGGTTTCTCTGAACAGATCAAGCCATCCTAAAACTCATTTTTTTTTTAGACTAGGCTGACCACAAACTCATTGAAATCTGTCTGTCTCTGCCTCCCCAGTGCTAGGATTAAGGATGTGAGCCACTACCACATGTGAATCAGAAAAAATATTTTAACTTAAACATATTTATTTTAATTGTATGTGCATGATAATTTTATCTGCATATGTAAAACAAACATATATGTGTGTGCCTGGTGTTTGTGGGAGATGAAAGAAGGTATCAAATCCTCTGGAACTAGAGTAACATGTGATCAACAGCAGTCATGAAATTTTTGGTAACCTAAAATGAGTCTTTTTGCTAGAGCACCAAGTGCTCTTAAATGCTGAGACATCTGTCAATGTCAAACTTCATGAACTTTTAAGATCTTTAAATCTCTATCGCACTAGACTAGAAAATCTAAAAGAAGTGGATACAATTCTAGATGCACATAACATATCAAAATGAAATCAAGATGAATTAAATAATATAAGCAGATCCATAACCAATAATGAGAATCTCCCAACTAAAAATGCCCAGGTCCAGATGGATTTACTAAAAGAAAAAAAAAAATCAACCAGAACCTCAAAGTGTGAGTTCTACCACCAATAGTGTTCAGTAATTCCATGAAATCAAAGAGGAAGTAAGGTTCTCTGAGGTATCATGTAGTGGGTAGCCATCCCAGCTTTGATCTGGAAGTTCCAACCCCCATTGAAGATTAGGTAACCGTCATGCCTACAAGGCAGGAACAAGAGAGGACTCTGAAGACCCGAGATCCGGATGTGCCCATTCTCTTGGTTCCTGGACCCTGGACGCTGGAGGTAGACTGAGCAGAGTTCTCCAGAGAACACTGCTGGACTGTACTACACCTTTCCCAGACCCTGTAAACTATCTCTTCACTTGTGAGTTACCCCACAAAATAAACCTCCCTTTTAACTACATGGAGTGGCCTTAATAATTTCACCAATATCGGGTGCTCACATGGGGCAATTTCCATAGGCCGGGGTGGCTCCCACCCTCAGCTTCCTCCCTAGCTGGCAGGCACTTGAAGCTGTAGGGTACCACCTACAGAGATCCATAAAACCAGGAAAAACCTACACAGTTTCATTCCTGAAAAGGAGCTAATCCAGTCTCAGTTCCAAGGCAAGTTTAGCCCCCAGACTAGTGAAACCACTGTGAGTGAGGTGCTCCTCCTCCTTGAACATTGGTTCCCTGCCCTAGCCTGAGGCTTCCACAGTTTCACTTAGTTAAAATAGACACTGTCCCCAGGGGCACCCTACAGAAGCACAGAAAGGGCTTGGAGCCAGGCCTGCTGGCAGACCTATTGTCTGTAGAGGCAAAGAGAGGCTTAGAGTGGCCTGGAACTCTCCACACCCTGACTCCAGGGAGTCACCAGAAGAACTGCCTACACCCTGTGCTCACTTTGCAGCCAGCCAAGATATTCAACAGGACCTGCTTTAGAGCTATACCAATACCTTCTGATGGCTGAAAAGTGCTACTACACCCCCCAAACCACAGAAAGGTAAGATAGGTAAACCAGCATCTTATTTCAAGTCAAAGTACTTGATAATTTTACACCTTAAAACTGAAAACAAATTTTGAGTAATTCTTGTAATATGGCTGACAACATTATCTTATAAGAATTTAAAAACCTTTTTGCCTGTATGATGAATGACACTTTCCGGGAAATATATGACCTTCCTAAGGCATATCTGGCTTGTATGATTTTGGCATTCATCATAATAATTAACACAGTGTTCAAACACTGGTTTAATAATAAGAACAAAGATGAGTTATTATTGGGACTGATACAGGCTTTAAAAGATAGCAATGAAGGCTTACAGAAAAAGATTCGCTCTCTGGAATCTGCTAACCAGGATTTACAGGCTTTCAAAGAGAGTAATAAAGGATTACAGAAAAAGATTCTTTCTCTGGAATCAGTTAATCAGGATTTACAGGCTTTAAAAGATAGCAATGAAGGCTTACAGAAAAAGATTCTCTTTCTGGAATCTGCTAACCAGAATTTTACAGGCTTTCAAAGATAGCAGTGAAAGCTTACAGAAAAAGATTGTCTCTCTGGAACCTGCTAACCAGGATTTATAGGCTTTAAAAGATAGCAATGGGGTACTGGAGAGATGGTTTTACAAAGGCTGAACACAGCTATAACAAAAGCTATGTCAGATAAAGAATTAAGAAAAGTATTATCTGAGTCCTTGGCGTTTGACAATGCTAATGCAGAATGCAAAAAAATACGTACACCATTAAAAGTCAGATCAGCTCCTTTGGAAGAATGGATTCAGTATACTAGGGTGTTCAGTCTCTTAACTACAGTAATGAGGCTTGGATAGGAGATACAAATCCCAGAGGTGGAAGAAGGCCCCGTGGTACCAAATGTTTTAAATGTAGTACACCAGGTCATATAAGTAAAAACTGTACATGAGGTGCTCCTAGAGGTAATACTACTTCTAGAAATAGTCCAAACAGGAGACCCCAACCTCCTGGATTATGTAGATGTGGCAAAGGCCCACATTGGACTAGTGAGTGCAGATCAAAAATAGATATATGAGGCAACCCTTTACTGGTGGGAAATGACTCAGGGGGCCTCTTGCAGGCCCCCAAATCAAACGTGATACAAACATTTCCAGCCACTGTGGAAGAAATTCCTCTCCAGGACAACTGAATAAACCAATGCCTACGTAAAAACCGATACTGCAATGAATGATAAAACAGCTCTGAGAGATGAATCACAATTTCCAAAGAATACAATAAAACAAATATTTTGGCAGACTTCCATTAATGAACAACGACTAAAGCTTAGAATTCAAATTAATGGCCTGATTCTGGAGGGCCTGGTAGACACAGGTACGGATGTGACTATAATTACACCAAAATCATGGTATCCAAATTGGCCTCTTCAAGAGGTAGATGTCCAACTTCTAGGGATTGGAACCATATCTCAGATAAAACAGAGTTAGTGATGGATTTAATACATAGGGCCAGAATGACAGAGAGGAAGGCTGAAGCCATATGTACCAAATGGAGCAGTAAATCATTGAGGCTGAGATCTGTTATCATAATGGAATACCCAGATTAAAATTCCTACACTCTCAGTAAAGGAATACATATCAACACATGTTTCTAGGAATAATATCATGATATGGTATAAAAAACAGTCACCAACCATTCCAGCTATACACACACAGAGCACAACTGCTGTTGAACTCTCAGAAGTACCAACTGCTTTACCTTTAAAATGGCTAACTAATAAGCCTGTCTGTGTTGAACAATGGCCTTTGACAAAAGAGAAGCTTCAAGCTTTAGAACAGCTGGTTCAAGAACAGTTAAATGCTCAACACATTGAAGAATCTACCAACCCTTGGAATTCTCCTGTACTTGCTATTAAAACAAAGTCTAGTAATTGGAGAATGCTGACAGATCTGAGAGCTATTAATAAAATAATTCAGCCTCTGGGCTCCCTACAGACTGGGATGCCCTTGCCCTCTCTGCTACCCAAAAAAATGGCTTATAATAGTTATTGACTTAAAAGACTGTTTCTTTACCATACTCTTACAAGAAAATGATAGAGAAAAATTTGTCTTCACAGTACCTAATTATAACAATTCCCAGTCAGTCAAGAGATATCAATGGAAGGTTCTCCCACAGGGAATGTTAAACAACCCTACCTTGTGTCAATACTTTTTGCAAAAACCATTGGAGATAATTCGTGTAAAGTTTCCACAATCCATAATTTATCACTATATGGATGATATCCTATTAGCTGATCCAATGTTAGACACATTAGAAAGCATGTTTGCAGAAGCAAAAAAAGTTTTGCCTTGCTGGGGACTGTAAATTGCTCCTGAAAAAATACAAAGGGGATTCTATTAAGTACTTAGGATATAAGATAGAGCTACAAAAATTAGACCCCAAAAGTTACAACTAAGGAGATATCGACTGAAGACTCTTAAGGATTTTTAAAAGTTGTTAGGAAGCATTTCCAACTTACTGGGTATCATGGGAATACCCAAAGATGGACGACAGAATTTGGCTAATACTCTAGAAGAGGACAAAGAATTAAATAGTCCAAGAGAATTATCAGTTAAAACTGAGAAGAAATTGGCTCTAGTAGAAAAGACAATTCAAGAAGAACATGTGGATCATGTGGATCCAGAGCTTAAATAGATTCTTGTCATATTCCCCTCCAGACATTCCCCCACAGGTATTTGATGCAGAGGGAAGATATTATATTGGAATGGATATCCCTACCATGTAAACCAAATAAGAAATTAAAGACTTATATAGAAAAGATCTCTGATTTGATTCAAAAAGGTAAATTAAGACTTCGCCAGTTGACAGGAATGGACCCAGTAGAAATTGTAGTACCTTTAACTAATAAGGAAATTTCCTCACTATGGAAAGATAATGAATACTGGCAGTAAATTTTTGGGAGAGATTAATAACCATTATCCCAAAACTAAGGGAATAGAATTCATAAAGAAGACTGAATGGGTCCTTCCTCACATTGTACGACAAAAGCCAATTTCTGGAGTCCTCACATTTTATACTGATGCAAATAAATTAGGGAATGCAGGATATAAATCAGTAGACTTAAGTAAAGTGGTATAAAGTCCATACAACTCTATACAAAAGGCAGAACTGTATGCCATTCTTATGGTACTGATGGACTTCACAGAACCCCTCAATATAAACACTGACTCTCAATATGCAGAGAGAGTTGTTTTGCGTATTGAAACTGCTGAATTTATTCTTGATAATACAGAATTAACTTCATTATTCATACAACTGCAGGAAATCATCAGAAAAAGGGAACATCCTACATATATATATTTATATATATATATATATATATATATATATATATCACATATCAAATCCCATACAGGTTTTCCAGGACCTCTAGCACAAGGTAATGAAGAGATTGATCAGTTACTAATAGGTAATGGGCTAGGAGCCTCAGAAAGAAACACATCCATCTGCCAAATTTCACTTCTTTGTATACATGTAAATAGCAAAGGTTTGAAGAAGGATTTTTCCATCACTTGACAACAAGCTAAGGATATTGTGGAAAAAAATGTCCTACTTGTTCCTTCTATAACCAAACTCCATTACCTGCAGGGAGCAATCCAAAAGGTATACAAAGAAATGAAATTTGGCAGATGGATGTGTTTCATTTTGTAGAATTTGGAAGATTAAAGTATGTAGACCATACCATTGACACCTATTCAAGATTTCAGTGGGTAACTCTTATGAGTTCTGGAAAGGCTGATTCTGTGATTATACACCTATTAGAAGTTATGGCCATCATGGGAATACCTGTACAAATTAAGACAGACAATGTCCCAGCATATGTCTCCAATAAAATGAGACAGTTCTTTGCTTATTACAATATAAAGCATGTTACAGGTATACCACACAATCCCACAGGCCAAGCAGTCATAGAAAGATCCAATCAAACTTTAAAGGATATGCTAAATAAACAGTAACAGGAGACAATGACTCCTAGAAATAGATTGCATAGTGCTTTATTAACCCTCAATTTTCTCAATGCTGATGAGAAAGGAACAACAGCTGTGGAGAGATGTTGGACAACAGACAAAACTCCTGAACTAACTAACTAATTAAACTAACCAGTTTATTTCAAAGATGTGTTGACCTCAGAATGGAAAGCTGGATATGTCCTACATTGGGGAAGGGGTTTTGCTTTTGTTTCTGCAGGAGAAGAAAAGCTATGGATACCAACAAAATTAATAAAAATTCGATTCGAACAGGAGAAACCCCTTGATGATGAGAAGTAAAAGCTTACCCACCAATGTGACATCTATACAAGTTGTAAGAAAAAATTAACAATCAAAGGTTGGGGTAGGGTTCTGTTTTTGTCTTTCCAGGATAATAGAGATACCCATCTTTCAGAAATTATAAGGCCTTGGATATCTAGATGTTTACAGCATAAAGAAAGAATCTATTGGTACCAATCTACACTGGGTAAACTCTTACTTTCTAACATCTATATCTCTATCAATCTAGAAAAGTGGTTCCAATTCAATTATAAACCAAGCTGGCTTTGGAAATGGAATTGACTCAATCCTTCTCTAAACCCAAGCTTATTGCTAAAAGAAAAGGTTGAGAGATTCTTCAGTCCCATATCAGAAGAACCCTCTGGTGTGGGACAGAAGGAAGCCAATAAAAAGGGACCATTGTCTTCAAGATTTTAATTCTCTCCATGCTTACACTTGATTTCTCGGAATCCTGTCTTACATGTCATGTCATCTTTAAATCCAAACTTTCCATTTTGATAAAAAATAAGTATTTCCAATAGCAATCTCTGAAGTCTCCAGAAGAAAGATGGGGCCCCAACAACAACTCTACCCAATCCAGAATGATGCCATGGTAATCATCATCATATTACACTTCTTTCCAGAATTTCAGACAATCTTATCCATTACTCTGAGACTTTCTGCGGAATCTATAGTTAGTCTAACTGATATTTAACTATCTGAGCTTTCTTATAGTACCCAACAGAGATACCATCACCCCTTAAACAGCAGGAAGCAATTCTAAGAAAATGATGCCCCTTCCCCCTAAGGTTTCATATTTCTCAGGGTTATAGATGATGGTTATAGGGTTGGGGGTGGAAGAAAATATTAGACTCAGTATTCTGCTTAAGAAAATGAAAAGTGTCTCAAAAAGGGGGGGATAAGAAGAAATGGAATGGAGCCAGGCGGTGGTGGTGCACGCCTTTAATCCTAGCACTTGGGAGGCACAGGCAGGTGGATCTCTGTGAGTTCGATGCCAGCCTGGTCTACAAAGTGAGTTCCAGGAAAGGCGCAAAGCTACACAGAGAAACCCTGTCTCAAAAAACCAAAAAAAAAAAAAAAAAAAAGAATTGGAATGGATAGATATAAGATGTTATGGTAGATTATTGTATATAATAGTCAACAAATTTAGTAAAATAGCAGCCTTAGATAATTTGCACTGTTATGGATTCTTATATGTTAATACAAATGTAAACTATTTTTATATATATTTTATATTCCTGTTTAAGATAATTTGTATATTGATACAAATACAGAACTACATTTGTTATAATGTACATATATTTCTACTCTTATTTAAAATATTTATATATGGATACAAATATAAGTATATTTGTATATGGATCCAAATATAAATTTATATATGTTCTACTTCTGTTTAGGATATTCTGTATATTAATATATATTTAAGATTATTGCCTCATTGCATATCACACTATACATTCTTACCTCTGTTATAAATATCTTGTGTATTGTCACAATTTTGAAGTCATCGTCCTTTACCATACATTTGCTTATAGACTGTTTACCTTGTTTACATGAAACCTTAGTCCTTAGGATATTTTGGTAGGTTAGACTTATAGATTTATAGTCACCTATGCTTGTCATCTCTATAGTTACGTTAGTTAGGTTATCCAGATTTACAGATACATAGGTCAGATGGACAGGTAATATTCAAACACTTCATAGACCTAGAGAATATGGCATTTAAATAACTTAGAATGCTGTTGACATGAGACACAATTGCCCCTGGCAGCACCAATTTGATCCCGAGAGACCATTGGGCTTCTAAGACATTTCCATTTGGAAGTTTGTCTTCTTGGCACAAAATGGCCTACTGGGCAAAGAATTGCCCTTGCCTCAACTGCTGACAATACGAGTGCTGTCCTTCTGGACAACTGGGACACAAGGAAAAGTGACTTCTGAACTCTGTCAAGACAGTGTAAGATGGTCTTTCAGAATTCCTGCTTCTGAAAATGGTCTGTCAGATACTCTAGGCCTGTAGCCAATTTCAATGCACCAACAATGCTGAGAAACATTAGGTGACTGTCCAGGCTACCAGCTGTCTCTGTCTTCTCATGCAAGTTTCCTGAAAGTTGCTTGCATCCATCTTCCATTTCTCAGGTACCATTATATTCCTTCTCAGGTCTTTGAAGGGATTGAAGACTAGCAGTTATAGTTACAAATTAGTATATATATATATATATATATATATATATATATATATATATATATATACATATATATATATATAATATCTTTGATAGAACATATTAAGTATTAGATTCAGGTTCTTTAGGATAGGACATCTTTTGGAATGATCTTTGCAACATGCCATTTACCTAAGCTCTAAACTTCTCTGGATTTTAGTATGTGTTTCTTGCTTGATATTGTTCACATTGGATGTAGTTCCATCTTATCTAGGTCATTATCCCTCATTACTCCTGGACAATATTTGATTACCATTCCCTTTTATATAGTCTTGTATTAGGTTAGAATCTTCTTATTTAGACAAAAGGGGGAGATGTTGTGGGTAGCCATCCCAGCTTTGATGGGATGTTCCAAGCCCCACTGAAGATTAGGTAACTGTCAACACCTACAAGGCAGGGACAAGAGAGGATCCTGAAGACTTGAGATCCAGATTCGCCCATTCTCTTGGTTCCTGTACCCTGGATGCTGGAGGTAGACAGAGCAGAGTTCTCCAGAGAACACTGTTGGACTGAGCCACGCCTTTCCTAGACCCTGTAAACTATCCCTTCACTTGTAAGTTACCCCACAAAATAAACCTCCCTTTTAACTATGTAGAGTGGCCTTAATAATTTCACCAATGGTATCATGAAGTCATTGGTGCTGTCACTCTGGTACCTGCTAGCTCTAGGCTTTTGGGGAAGAGAACTTGCACCCTGAGTTTAAGGGGAGGTATCTCTCCATGGCTTCTGATAATCCTGAAATTCACACCCCCCCAAAAAAAAGAACAGTTCAATTATTTTGGCTAATTTTAAGCAATTTTTTATTAAAATTTTAAATACTCACCAACATGGAATTTGCTCAGTACACCATCTGGAATCTTTTCAGCGGTGTGGACTATTGACACTTGTTTGCCTGGCTTATCTGGACAAAATCTATATTTCATCATAGTTCCCATGAGGCTTTGTTATAATTTTCCAACTCCCAGAATGCCAGGAAGTTTGCTCCTTGGGCAGGTGGGGCTTACATGTTAACTTCCACCTAACACTGCAGCAGGCTGAACAAGCAGAGATGACTTCCTAGTGTGCTGATCCTTGTGTGTGAGTTTCTTTTTTTTCTTTAATGAGATTTTTTTTCATTTTATGTACCAACCACAAATCCCCCTTTCATCCCTCCTTCTGCTCACCCCCAACCTTCCCCCAACCCACTCTCCATCCCCTCCTCCAAAAAAATAAGGCCTCCCATGGGGAGTCAGCAAAGCCTGGTACATTCAGTTGAGGCAGGTCCAAGCCCCTCCTCCCTGCATAAAAGCTGTACAAGGTGTCCCACAACAGGCAATGGGCTCCAAAAATAGGAATAGGCCCTGATCCCACTGCCAGGGACCCCTTAAACAGACCAAGCTACACAATTGTCTCACTTATGCAGAGGGCCTAGTCCAGAACCATGCAGGCTCCACAGCTGTTGGTCTAAAATTCATGAGTTCCCACTAGTTTGGTTGTCTCTATAGAATTCCCTATCATATCTTGGTGCCCCTTACTCATATAATCCCTCTTCCCTCTCTTCGACTGGATACAAAGTGTGAGTTTCAACTGATAGTAGGGACTCTGAGTCTCAGGAACCCACACCAACTGGGTAAGGCTCTGGGATATCTAATTCTCTTCTGCATCTCAAAGTTGTAGTTTCATATTTTGCATACAAACTTCCTGGCAGAAACAACTATGGTAAGAAATGTTTATTTTGACTTGAAATTTTAGAGTACATCACTTTGGGGAAGTCATGGCAGGTAGTCTTAGGTGCTATGTATATTCTGTGAGTGTTTAGGGAGAAAAGACAGTCTTTTGGATAGGGCCTGTGGATTAGGATCAGCCCCATGAGAACCATGTAGTCTAGGTTGAAAGGAAAATTGGTCAGAGATCAGATGTGATTTGCCTAATCCTCTTCATGACTTTGGATGCTCATTTGAGCCACCACAGAATGCTGTCCTTAGGCCAGAAACATTTTACCCTGTTCCTCTGAGACTGATGTAGTGCACTGATCAGGGTCCCACCAAAGGATACTGAACACATTCTTCTTAGAGCAGGGAAATTTCTAAAGCAGTCCTGGAGGCTGCCACCTGCTATAGTTACCTGTGCAGACTGAAGTATTTATTTCCTGGTGGCTATAGCTTCCTCCACTCTAGTTGTTTTCTGGACAAGGAATGAGTATGAACTAAAGGCAGAATTCATGTGGAAGCAGATCATGACTGTCTCTCATGAAGGTATCACAGGCATGGAATGCATTGGGATCTTTATACTTCGTTCAGAGATAGCATGTGAAGAG
Organism: Peromyscus leucopus; assembly: GCF_004664715.2. Classification (NCBI taxonomy): domain Eukaryota; kingdom Metazoa; phylum Chordata; class Mammalia; order Rodentia; family Cricetidae; genus Peromyscus; species Peromyscus leucopus. Next base: position 75,086,678 of record NC_051073.1, on the reverse strand, counting down.
TAGAGATGGGTTAAGGTAAGACTTAGTCATTCTTTCTCCTTCTAAATAATCTTCAAATTTCCTGATCTACATATTAGAATGATTTCTTTTCTGGGAATAATAATTTCATAGAAATGCTACCAATTAAAATGTATAAGTTGCAAATATAGTTACATTGATATATCTTTATTTTTATTGGGACTGAAATAACTTTAAAAATTAAGGGTGCCCTGTCCCTGCACCTCTTCCACTAGGGAGATAAATCTGCCTGTAAACAAATGGCACCTTTCTTTCTTTGATAGAGAGTTTTACAACATCAAAGGGAACCCATAATCCTTATTGAGGAAGGATCTTGATGTGTAAAATAGTTTGGTAACTGACAGGAGTCATAAACCTAAGTGACCCTTGACACACATGCTGACATATTTGGGTTTCTCTCCTCTTTTCTTAGATCTAGGCCTTGCTTAAATTTCCATAGCACCAGAACCCTTCTCACAAATACAAGGACCTCTTTTCAGATATCAGGTGAATGAGTTGCAGTTAAGCAATTAGGCAGTTAGACAAGAGTAGATAGATAACCCCCAGAGCAACATTCCCTTCTGGCCAAACAGCCCATAATTAAGTCCCTTCCTGCTTGGAACTCCCATAGTTAAGTCCCTTCCTGCTTGAAACCCCCTTTGAGTATCTATATATGCCTTGAGAGAAAAATAAAATTTTGGAGCTTGATCAGATGTCCTGTCTTGCTCTCATTCTTTGTGTTTCTTGTCCCTCTCATTTGCAGGTCTTCCCTTTAGGTCCCCTTTGAGGATCCCGCTGGCAGGGGCAGGAAATTCTATAGGAATGTCCTTGTGTGATGTTTCAGAACATCAAAGGTTACATTGTGAAGATTTTCTAGCCTGCAGCAGGTGTGATGTGACTGCAGCTTTTGTCTGTCCATCCCTGAGCCTCTTTACTCTTTCCCAGCAGGAGCCTATGGTTCGTCACACAGCTAGAGGACTCACTGTATTTATAACTGGTTTAATAAAGGTTGGTTTCTGTAATGTTCTTCCATGAACTGTTTGAGAAAAAAAGTATAGTTAAATAAAAGATGTAACTAGAGTGATAGGCTTACCAATTAAAATAGTCTAGAATATAGAAAAATAAGCTTCAGAATGAAGGGAAGATTTGTCACTACCCTGACATTGTGTATTTACACAATACAATAGATTCCTTGATATAGCAGGGTTCAGAACACTTTTAAGTAATATTATTTCAAGAGGGTATCATAAATTTAAAGTTTTTAGGTGCCTGGAGAGACGATTCAGTGGTTAAGATCACATACTGATTCTGAATTAGTTTCAAGTTCATTCCTAGCACCCATGTAGGGTGGCTAATCACAGCTTGTAATTTCAGATCCTGGGGAATCCAACAGCACTTCTCTCTCTCTTTCCCTCCCCCCGCCCTGCCGTGTGTGTGTGTGTGTGTGTGTGTGTGTGTGTGTGTGTGTGTGTGTGTGTATTTGTGTGTGTGTATTTGTGTGTGTGTATTTGTGTGTGCATCCATATGTGTGTGCTGTACATGCACAGAAATAATTTATAATTTAAAATTTTTAAAAGTCTAAAAGTTATTTTTCAGTACTTCAAAAGTACTTTTATTTTTCACCTCTGGGTCTTAAACGTGGGTCCTAACAAATACTAATCAGGTTCTCTACTACAGGTCCATATCTCCAGGACAATAATTCTTTCTTTATTTTTTTCTTCTGTCATTCTATAAAACATAGCATATGAACAATCAGAATAACACAGACTCTGAGGATGTCAAAACATGTCACTGTCAAACCTTCAGGAAAGAATTTTCTGCCATTAAATGACATGAATAATTCAATCGTGAGTCATGTCTAGATATTTACTTTGTGACAAAAACATCCCCATAGGTTACTAATGTCTACTACAATTTCAATTAGTATAAAATCTGAAATGAATACTCCCAAAGCAATGTGTGCTTCATAATATTTAAGAATGCAAAACAAACAGTACTGGAAAAAAATGAATGAACCAAAAATCAAATATTATTTCAGTTGTGATGATAAAATCTAGAGAATTCTGTGTCACAGCACACAAATAACAAAACATTTTTATTATACTCCAGAAAAGTTACATGTGAATGAACAAAATACAATCCACATATAATCTGATTGAAGAACAGTTGCAGATATTTTTGAATCAGAGATAAAATAACTAACGATTAAAAAATCACAGAAGACATACAATGAAAATTTAAAAAATACAATTTTAATGTTTAAGAAAATAAAGTTAATAGCAATTTTGAAGAGGAAATAAGGAATTTATAATGGAAATCGTGTGGAAGATATTTAACACAAACCACAAAGAAAGTATCCCTAGTCCAGGGGGCAGTGTGTTCTTCTGAGAAATTGACAAGCCGCAGGGGACTCCTGACTCTCATGTAATCTCCTGGGCAAAGCTCACTGGACTGGAGGTTGCAGCTCAGCAGGTGTTTCCTCAAAGCTGCCTCAGCCCCCTTGGGAGGAGAGTTGTCCCAATGGGCTGAAGAGATGTAATGTAGGGGACTGTGATAGTAGAAGTCTCATACTGTACCAAATCACCATTTCCCCAATATTCTGAGAACCCCAGAATCCAGGAACATCTGTGGATCCTCAGGAACTCTGTAGATTTAAAGCCTGATGCCTGCCTCTTTCCTCCATCTCTGTCAGGTGTCACAGAGACTAAACAGGCCTGTCTTTGAAATGATCCCTCTCATTTCTTGACTCTTTCCTAACAGCTATTTCTTTTCAGGCTCTCCTCCCCAAGCTGAGGTGATGCTGAGGAATGACACTCTCCAGCAGTTACTGATCCTCTCTTTGTACACTGGTTCCAGAAGCTGCCTGGCCAAGCCTCTAGGCTCTGATTCGCCCAACAACAACAGGCACTCCCAGTCTCCTGTCACTTTTCACCTTAAACATAACCTTGTCCTGGCTCTAGGGTTACAATCTGAGGACAGTGCTGAAGGCGACTGCATGAACACTGCAGTGGTGTCAGCACAGTGAGACACACATGGAGAAGCAAGACACAAACATGCATTTGTCTGAGCCTGGGTGTAAGCCCTGTTCTGTGGAGTGGGTCCCATGACCAGGCACTGTTGCCATCCTGATGTGGACTCTCCACAGACAAGAAGGTCAAAGGAAGCATCTGCCTTCATTTGAGTCATAGTTAGAGTCATAAAAGTGAAGGTGTTTGCCAACTGTTGTGGTAGAAAATAAAAAATAAAACTAGAAGTCAAATATTTTATCTCTCCCTTAAATGTATTTGCTTGTATGACTAGAGTCAATAGGTCTCCAGAGAGAAGCATTCTCTGTAATGTTCATTCAACAACTTACATCTAAGGAAAGTAGCTGTCAACTTATATTTTCTAACTATTGTTATATTATCCTTCATTTGAAGACAATGGAAATTTATTTTAGTTCTTAAAAGTTATGAAATTGTACATATATATTGGAAATAATTTCTCCTCTGACATTAGGTTAACACATTTCCCCTTAAAGAAGATCTGTTGATGTGAAAAATCAGAGTACCATTGTATGCAATCTGATTATACGAATGTAAGGACTACTGCAGATGTCCTTAGTCAGATGAGCTCATGCTGAAGCACAGTGGGTACCCTCTGTCTTCATAAGATGGCTTTAGGAACACAGGGAGATAGCGGTGATGGATTGCCATGTGAAGTCCAATGTGCATGTAGGGCTTTGATGCTGCTGACCAAAGATCACCTAAGATTGTTCCCAAACAAGAGGACAGAGGAGGGAAGGAAAGGGTGCCATAGGGTGCTTAGCTCAGTAGGTGCATTTTGCAAGTCTGTCCTCCATGAATCAGGGTGAGATGACACGTTCCCTTGTCTAGCCCACACAGTTTGTTGTATGTCACTACTGTCATCCCAGGGGACCAACAAATCAAGCAACCATCTGTAAAGTGTTTCTGAATTTGCACACATTTCATTCACATTGCCTCATATTTTACCCCCAAGGATATGGACACATTGGCTCATATTTCTACTTTTATGACTGCAACTAAATTCTAATGTTAAACAATTGTCAGTCTTAAAAGATAAATATATCTCTCCTATTTCAATATAGTACTAATGTAAGAAAAGGCCAGAGGTGCAGCCTCCAGGAGAAGGCTTGTCTTCAAAGATCTTTGCCTGTTTATGTGAGAACATGCAAGTATTCCCTTGTTATAAGAAACTCAGTTTTGAATATTTTGTCATTTACATGAAACCAAGGGACATACCTAACATGTGTAGTGGGAACCTTAAGAAAGTTATCCTTGTACATAAGGCACAGTACGAGTGTTATTGTGAAGTTCTTTTGTTGTATACGGCAGTAGGACACAATAAATAGAGGAATCAGGAAAAGCTGCAACTCAAACCACAACAGTTTGCAGCCTGTGTTAGATCAATACTTATTAAAACTCAGGTGCACCTGGATCCTGCATCTGTGCATCAGAAGATGGGCCTGTAATCCTTCATTTATAAAGATCTCCTTTCTAAGATTTCACACTGGCATTTGAGTGTCAACAATAATAATAAGGCCCTAATCTAAGAAAAACCACAGACAGACAGAAAGTAGCGACAGACAGCAAGAATCAAAATTTTTTTTAAATATTTATTTAATTATTTAATGTGTGCATGTGGGAATGTGTGTGTTTTTGAATGTATGTGTGTGTGTGTGTGTGTGTGCATGTGTGTGTTTGTGAATGTATTTGTGTGTCCTTGAGATTAGAGGACAACATGCACAAATCAGTGAGCCATTTCCTTCCACCATTGATGTTCCAAGTAAACTCACATTGTCAGGCTGGGAATCAAGTGCCTCTATATGCTGAAGTCTCAATATACAGTTCATGCATAGATTCACCAGGGACAAACGAATCCTAGCTTCTCCTTCATTCTTTTCCCTCACTTTCCCCCTCTATTTCTCCCTTCCTTCTCTGTCTCTGTCTCTGTCTCTGTCTCTGTCTCTCTCTCATTGTCTTTGTAAACATTTTGCCTAAAGTGTTTTATTACTTTATTAAAAAAATTTTGTGCCTGACAATTGTGACACATTCATTTGATCCCAGCACTCAGAAGGCAGAGTCAGGAAGATCTCTGTGAGTTTAAGACCAGCCTGGTCTACAGAGAGATTCAGGAAAGCCATGGCTGTACACAGAAACCATTTGTGGAAAAATTTTTTTTTCAAGGCAGCATTTCACTATGTAGCTCCAGCTGTCCTGGAACACTGAAAAGAGAAAAGCATTCAGACAAAATGAAACAATACAAAAAGTGCACACAAGTAAACACACACCATGGAATCTGTTCTGTGTTGGCCAACTATTCCTGGACATAAGGTCTGCCCTAGAGTGTAGTTGATATCTCCAGTGACACTGCATTGGAGAAAACTGACTTTCCCTTTTTCAGACTTTACCTGTTACAATAACTGCATGGATAATGGTGGAATTTTTGTCCACTTCCTTCTTCAGAGCTAGGATTTTTATTTGGTTTGAACCTGTACTGGTCTTGTGCATGCTGTCATAGTCTCTCTGGGTTCCCATGTGGATCAGTCCTATTGTGTCTGCTCTTTTGTTGAAATTATCTACCACCTCTGGCTCTTACAATGTTTCCACCTCCTCTTCTGCATATTCCCTGATTCTGGAGGGGAAGGTTTGATAAGGAAAATCATGTAGTGCAGCTTCCTTAAACATGTGTGACCTGAAGCAGACTCCAGCAACCCACCTTCTGTCCCTCTTGCTCTTGCCCAGTCTCACCGATGACTTCATTCTTGATTCATTAATTTTTCCATAAATTTATGGCTGTCCTCATATTTAAAATCCATACCCCTAAAGCTATGACAGTTAGATATGATTTCTATGTCAGCTACATAGTAAGCAGGTTCTTATGGGTTTCCTTGGAAGCCATCACACACAGTCATTCTTCACCGATCCTCTCTAATCCTTAATTGAGGACAAGCGTTCTTTTCCTTTCTAGTTTGTGCACTTTTTTGTAATTTTTGTTTCATTTTGCCTTGTGATTTTTCTAAAAATTTTCTCATTTCTAATGTATTAAGAGGGTTGTGCAATGTAATATTTATCTTTCTAGACACCAATATTCACCAGTACCTCTGCTGAGGAACCATGGAGGGGTGTGGCTTCTTGTGCTATCCGAGAGGGGCTTATGGAGGTCATATCTGTGTCCTCAGTTTGTGTGGGAGAAGAACCTGGATAAAGAGTTCTTCATGAATTCAAGTCTACATACTCTGCCCAAGGAGGCAAGTCTCTCTGACCTTGATCAGAAAGTGTTTGATGATCACAGCCTGGGAGATGTCATGTGGACACAGACATGACAGACCTGAACCTGCCCAGTGGGGTCTGTAGGTGACACTGAAGAGTCTCCTCTGACAACACAATGTCTGTCTCTTTGTGTGTGGCTCAGGACTCAACAGGCCCAGCAGTGAGGACACTGTGGTCCCTTAGGTAGCCTCAGGCAGGAAGTGACACCCAGACTTCTGATGGCACACACACCTAAGAAGGGATTTGATTGACTAAGAAAAATTTGCATGAAGGGCCCTGTCAGTTCTCTGAGAATTGTTAAAGGATTAGAAAGACCTGTACCATGTCTGTCTCAGCAGAGCTCAGTTGTGTCTGCAACATGGCCTGGACTCCTCTCCTTTTCTTCCTGCTTCATTGTACAGGTCAGGAGTCATCTGTATCCTGATCCCAGTTCAGGGAAACCATCTGACAGCAGATACATTCTGTCTTCTTCTCTTACCACAGGACATAATGAATTTCTCTATTTTCAGGTTCTTTCTCCCAGCTTATGCTGACTCAGTCACCCTCAGCCTCTACCTCCCTGGGAGCCTCAGCCAAACTCACCTGCACCTTGAGTAGTCAGCACAGCAGCTACTATATTGAATGGTACCAGCAACATCCAGACAAGACTCCCAAGTTTGTGATGTATGTTAATAGTGGTGGAAGCCACAGAAAGGGGGATGGGATTCCAGACCGCTTCTCTGGCTCCAGCTCTGGGGCTGATCGCTACTTAAGCATCTCCAACATCCAGCCTGAAGATGAAGCTGACTATTACTGTGGTGTAGGTGAGAGCACTGGAGGAAAGTACCAGTGAACACATTGACCCAGATAAATGAGGAAGCAGGACAGAAACTCTTTTGCTCTCTTGATACCAAGGCCTATGACTGTGAGAAGGAACATCTGAAGTTCTTAGCTATCACACTCATTGAATGTTTTTTGCTTATTACTCAAGGAAATAGACCATAGGTCTAGTACTTCTACCTGAACTCCTGGAGAATGAGGGAGAAAAGACATCATTTATACAGAGTTTAGTGCTGTTTAGTAATGATAACTACATAAAAGTCAAAGGTGATGAGCATACAGGTGAGATGAGAATATTCCCCTTTCATGTTGGATCCCTGTGTCTAAGGCTCTCACTATTACCTCTCCAAAGTTCACCTGAATGTATGTTCTTCATAAGATGGCTTTCTTGCCAGAAGGACCTGGACAGATGTAATGCAGACATTAAGAGACCCTGGATGTCAGCCCAGACTAATATACCCATCAAAACTTTCAATCATCATAGACGGAGTGAACAAGACATTCCAAGATAAAGCCAGATTTAAACAATACTTATCCACAAACCCAGTCCTACAGAAGGCACTAGAAGGAAAATTCCAACCTAAGGAAGTCAGATATACCCTTGAAAACACAGGCAATAGATAAAGCCACAGAAGTAAACCCCAAAGAAGAGGAGTACTACCACCAAAAAATAACAGGAATGAACAATCACTGGTCATTAATATCCTTTAATATCAATGGACTTAATTAACCTATAAAAAGATATTGGCTTACAGAATGGATACAAAAGCAGGACTGATCTTTCTGCTGCATACAAGAAACACATCTCAAACTCAAAGATAAACACTACCTAACAATAAAAGGCTGGGAAAAGACTTTCCAATCAAACTGTCTTAAGAAACAAATGGGTGTAGCCATCCTGATGTCCAGCAAAATAGACTTCAAACTAAAATCAATCAAAAGAGATCAAGAAGGGCATTACATACTCATCACAGGAAAGAACCACAAAGATGAAGTTTCAATTCTGAACATTTATGCCCCAAATACAAGGGCACCCACATACTAAAGCTTAAACTACATATAAAACCCCACACATTAATAGTGGGAGAATTCAACACCCCACTTTCACCACTGGACAGATCTCCCAAATCAAAACTTAACTGAGAAATAAAGGACTTAACTGATGTCATGACTCAAATGGACTTAATAGATATCTACAGAACATTCCATCCTAACAAAAAAGAATATACCTTCTTCTCAGCACCCCATGGAACCTTCTCTAAAATCAACCACATAATTGGCCACAAAGCAAATCTCAACAGATACAAAACATTTGGAATAACCTCCTGTGTTCTATCAGACCACCATGGTTTAAAATTAGATTTCAACAACAAAAACTACAGAAAACCTACAATCTCATGGAAACTGAATAATGCTCAACTGAATCACCAATGAGTTAAGGAAGAAATAAAGAAAGAAATTAAAGATTTCCTAGAGATCAACGAAAATGAAGACACCACATACCCAAACTTATGGGACACTATGAAAGCAGTGCTAAGAGGGAAATCCATAGCACTAAATGTCCACATAAAGAAGTTGGAGAAATCTTACATTAGTGACTTAACAGCACACCTGAAAGCTCTAGAACAAGAAGAAGTAAAGTCTCCCAGGAATAATAGACTCCAGGAAATTATCAAAGTGAGAGCTGAAATCAATAAAATAGAAACAAAGAGAACAATGCAAAAAATTAATGAAACCAACAGTTGGTTCTTTGAGAAAATCAACAAGATAGACAAGCCCTTATCCAAACTAACCAAAAGACAGAGAGAGAGAATCCAAATCAACAAAATCAGAAATGAAAAAGGGGGGGCATAACAACAGACATTGAGGAAATCCAGAGAATCTCTACTCCACAAAACTGGAAAATCTAAAAGAAATGGATAATTTTCTGGATAGGTACCACATACCTAAGTTAAATAAAGACCAGATAAACTATTTAAATAGTCCAATAACCCCTAAGGAAATAGAAACAGTCATTAAAAGTCTCCCGAGCAAAAAAAGCCCAGGACCAGATGGTTTTAGTGCAGAATTCTACCAGATCTTCAAAGAAGAGTTAATACCAATACTCTCTAAATTGGTCCACACAATAGAAACAGAAGGAACATTACCAAACTCCTTCTAGGAGGCTACAATTACCCTGATTCCTAAACCAAACAAGGATACAACAAAGAAAGAGAACTACAGACCTATCTCCCTCATGAACATTGATGCAAAAAATAATCAACAAAATACTGCAAACAGACTCCAAGAACACATCAAAACAATTATCCACCATAATCAAGTAGGCTTCATGCCAGGGATGCAAGAGGTGGTTCAACATACGAAAGTCCATCAATGTAATACAGCATATAAACAAACTCAAAGAGAAAAACCACATGATCATCTCACTAGATGCAGAAAAGGCATTTGACAAAATCCAACACCCCTTCATGATAAAAGTCTTGGAGAAATCAGGAATACAGGGAACATACCTAAACATAATAAAGGCAATTTACAGCAAGCCAACAGTCAACATCAAATTAAATGGAGAGAAACTCAAAGCGATTCCATTAAAATCAGGAATGAGGCAAGGCTGTCCGCTCTCCCATACTTATTTAATATAGTACTTGAAGTTCTAGCCAGAGCAAAAAGACAACATAAGGAAATTAAGGGGATACAAATTGGAAAGGAAGAAGTCAAGCTTTCCCTATTTGCAGATGACATGATAGTATACTTGAGTGACCCCAAAGATTCAACCAAGGAACAGATACAGCTTTTAAACACGTTCAGCAACATAGCAGGATACAAGATCGACTCAAAAATTCAGTAGCTCTTTTATATACAATGGACAAAGAAGCTGAGAAGGAAATCAGAGATACATCACCCTTTACAATAGCCACGAATGACATAAAATACCTTGGGGTAACACTAACCAAGCAAGTGAAGGACCTATATGACAAGAACTTTAGGTCCCTGAAAAAAGAAATTGAAGAAGACCTCAGAAAATGGGAAGATCTCCCATGCTCATGGATAGGCAGGACCAACATAGTAAAAATGGCAATTTTACCAAAAGCAATCTACAGATTCAATGAAATCCCCATCAAAATACCAACACAATTCTTCACAGACCTGGAAAGAATAATACTCAACTCATATGAAAAAACAAAAAACCAAGGAGAGTCAAAAGATTCCTGTACAATAAAACAACTTCTGGAGGCATCACGATCCCTGACTTCAAGTGCTACTTTGAAGCTACAGTAATAAAAACAGCTTGGTATTGGCATAAAAACCGACATGTGGACCAATGGAATCGAACTGAAGACCCTTACATTAATCCCCACACCTATGAACATATAATTTTTGACAAAGAAGCCAAAAGTGTACAGTGGAAAAAAGAAAGCATCTTCAACAAATGGTGCTGGCATAACTGGATATCAATATGTAGAAGGCTGCAAATAGATCCATATCTGTCACCGTGCATAAAACTTAAGTCCAAGTGGATCAATGGCTTCAACATAAATCCAGCTACTCAGAACTTGCTAGAAGAGAAAGTAGGAAGTAGTCTTTCCCATCTTCAGTTTCCTCTTCTGGGAAGCTGCCAAGATCTACAGCTTGCTTTCTCTGAGCCGTTATTTTAACCTCTAATAAAATTGTCCACAAGCTTAAAAATAACCATTTAAGGAGGAATAGAGAAAAATGGAAGAAAAGAGAACAAAGAGAATGAGCTTAAAAGAGAAGAAAAGGAGAATAAAGGGGACAGAGAGTTGGAAAGACGGACTGACAGACAGATGAACTGATTCTACTGATATTTAAAATTACTTTGGAAATATGTGTGTTAATTGTGGTCATTGAGTTGTTGATCTTTGGTGTCATTTGGGGTCACTGTATTTTGTATTTTAATAATTAGGCTCCAATCACAGTCTCTATGCTGCCTCATTTCTGTACCAAGCCCAAAACAATGTTTCCTCTATTTCCTTATGTTTGGTTTCTTGGTTATGATATTTATGCTGTTTCATCATGAAAAATACAGTCATTGTACATAGCTTTGTTGAGTGTATAACTCTAGTTTCACTATTACAGTTTTTTAGGCCTTGGAATATATCGCTCCAAACTCTTCTTTCTTACAAAGTTTCTATAGATAAACTGGCTCTTTTTCTGATGTGTTTTTCTTTATACGATACTTGAATTTCTTTTCTTGCTTGCCTCAAAATCACTTCCTTGATTCTGTAATTTAGTGCTTTAATTATGATATGTCATGGATTGTCTTTTCTGGTTCTGTCCAGTTGGTGTTCTGTGTACTTCTCTTATCTGTATGGATGTGCCATTCTTAGTTTGTAGAAGTTTTTCCCTGTGATTTTGTTAAAGACATGGTCTATGCCATTAATTTGAGAATCTTCACCCTCACTTAGACCTGTAATGTGAAGACTTAGTTTCTCCCTTGTGTCCCATGTTTCCTTTGTGTTCCTTCCCCATGTGTGGTTTTTGTTTTTATCTTTCATGTTTTGTCTTATTTGGACTAGATCTTTTATTTTATCCCCAAGACTTGATTTCTGTCTTCTGCTTCATTCATTCTGTTTGTAAGTCTTTCCCCGAGAGATTTCTGTGTGTGTTATTGGGGTCTTCAGTTATATCTTCATTATCTGGAGTCCCCTTCATGATTTCTATGTCCTAATTTAACTAGGTTCTCAAGTTTCAGATAGTTTTTGTCATTTCTGCCAGACAATACTTCTCTTTTCTTGGACATACCCTAGACATTTTATCTCTTTAATTTTCATTCTTTGTCCTTGATTTCAGTGAACTGTTTACTTGCTTCTTCTTTTTAAAAAATTACCCTATTTTTAATTGAATAGAAAGTTTTCATACAATATATTCTGATCACAGTTCCCCACCTCCACCACAAACACCTGCCAGATCCTTCCTACATCCTCAACCACCCAAATCCACACACTTTGTTTATCTGTCATTAGAAAACAAACAGGCATCTAATAAACAGAATACAATAAACACAAACAAACCAGTATAAGATGAAACAAACAGAAAAAAAAGAGTTAACAAAAAGCACTAGAAACACATACATTCCTAGAGATACACAAAGATCTTTTAAAAACACAATATTATAAATCTCAGTATATAATAAAAGTAACTTTAAGATTTAAATAAGCCCAGAAAAAAATTATGAGACAAAAATCATCCAAAAGTACTAATGAATTCATTTTGAATTTGAAATCTACTATGGTTCATGGGGTCTGTCCTTATGTGTAGTTTGTATAACTAGTGATAGTTTGTTAGATAAAACTAACTTTTTCTTTGCATGTAGTTATCAATTGGAGATATCTTCTGTGTTAGGGATGAGAGCTTTTGTGGTGGTATTGTGTTCCCCAAAATATTATGTACTATAATATACTGATCTAGGGTCAGAGAACAGAACAGCCACTAGATATAGAGGCCAGAAAATGGTGATGCACACACCTGTAATCCTATCACTTGGGAGGCAGAGATCCATCCGGATCTCTATGAGTTTAAAGCCACACTGGAAACAGCCAGGCATGGTGACTCTCGCCTTTAATCCCAAGAAGTGAGCCTTTAATCCCAGGAAATAATGGCAGAAAGCAGAAAGGTATATAAGGCATGAAGACCAGGAAGTAGGTTGGTTAAGCTTTTAGGCTTTTGAGCAACAGTACAGCTGAGATTCATTCTGGATGAGGACTCAGAGGCTTCCAGTCTGAGGAAACAGCATCAGCTGAGGAATTGGTGAGGTGAGGTAGCTGTGGCTGGTTCTGTCTCTCTGATCATTCAGTGTTCACCCCAGTACCTGGCTCTGGGTTTGTTTTTATTAATAAGACTCTTTAAGATTCATGCTACAAGCTTGTGTCCAATTCTCTTCTCAGCACTGGGGCCCCAACTGGCTTAAACATGTGCAGGCCCTTGTGTATGGTGCCACGGTCTCTGGGAGCTCATATGTGCATCACTCCTGCTGTGTCTAGAAGGCCTTGTTTCCATGGTATCTTTTACTGTCTTTTAGCCATTAGGAAAATGAAAATTAAAACAGTCTGAAATTTGACTTTGCCTCAATCAGATCGAGCAAGATCAATTAAAGAAATGTTAGCACATGGTGGTGACAATGTGGAGAAAGGGGAATGCGTATTTAATGCTAATGGGAGTGTAAACAGAAACAACTATCATAGAAATCATCATGGTGGTTCCTCAGCAAGCTGGAATTAATCTACTTCTAGATGCAAATATACCACTCTTAGGCATATACCCAAAAGTCTCTACATCATAGTACATACATATTTTCTCATCCAGGTTCATTTCTGCTCTATTCATAACAGCTAGCATTCAGAGAAAAAAAAACATATTAGAACAACTGAGGAATGGATAAAGAAAACACAGTACATTTACACAATGGAATAATATGTACATCTCTAAGAAAATCAAAGCTAAGAAATATTCAGGAAAATGGATCAAGCTAGAGAAAAATATTCCTCAGTGAGGTAACCCAGACCACAAAAGACAAATATTATACATGTTCTCTTATATTTGGATATTAACTTATAAGCTTCCAATCTGTGTGCTACAAACTGAATACCCAGAAAAGATAGACCAGGGAGGAGGAAAAGGGCTTCCAAGGAGGAAGAAGTAGAAGATAGATAGTATTGTGGAGAGTAAAAAGGGAACCTAGAATTGCAGGATCAAATGGCAAGGGGGTCGGATACAAGGGTAAGGGGGGTTTATGAGGAAAGATAACTGACACTAAAGTTCTTTTGAAAAGCCTTATGACACCTGCTACTGTAGAAGCTTCCTAAAATACATACACATATGAAAGGAATCTAAATGGAGCCACTATACAATGCAGGAGTCAACATCCCAAATAGACATACTATGCCACCAATGTAAAACCTGATGTGCCAAGAATGGGTTACATTTTACTGTGTCACTAGAGAAAGAGGTCACATGGCATCAGTAAACATCACAAAATAGTGCCAAAGCTATTGAAGGCTATCTCACACCTGAAAGGTTCTATTGCTTATGACACTTTCCAGTGTCCTCAAGCTGTTTTCTAACTATCCTAACCAGAAGCTTTACCACTAATGACTTGCATTCTTGATGCTGAAAGGTACTTTGCACACTACCTAAGGAGAAAAATTGAAATACAGGCTTACAACACAGTGGGAGAACCCCAGAGGGCAGAAGTTTGGTACAGACATTTTATATACTTTCATCCTACCTGTTTACACCAAAAGCAGGATACACAAATACCAATACCTCCCAGATGTAAATCCTGGAACCCACAAAGGTGAATGGTGTGGTGCAAGGTATACTGGTGCAATGGTAGCACAATGTTATGGGGATAACCAACTACCTTGATTGGACTTAAGGGTCAGTTTATGAGATGGAAACCATACCTGACACTGTTGAAGTGGCAAAAGACATGGAACTATGTAGGTCACATTGTTAGTTATTTGCCGCGCTCTTACCCTGCGAGGAAATGTCATGAAACATGACAGAATCCACTAACAAGAGTTTTATTAAGATAAGAAAGACAAACAAGTGCTCAGGCCTGCAGAAGAGACACATGTGTGGAAAAGAAGAAGGAAGCTGGGAATATGGCTCTGGCTTATAAAGGCTGGGTGGCACATGACTGCACAGGTCTATGTGGCTACTCCACACATTCGAGTATATCACATGGATGTGTTGCGTGCTCTTATGCAACCATGCAAAGCCATGGGGTCCTGGTCACGTGAGATGTCTTGACCCAGAAATGGCTATTTTGACCTGGAACTGGCTAGGCAGAAGTGTCTAGGTCCACCAGACAAGGCCAACCGTGGGTGCGTGTTGTGAATCTATCATCCCTGACTCTTATTTTTTTAAAAAAGACAAAAAATTGTGGTTGAGTAGGTATGGAGCGATGTTTCTCTCAAAGACTGCTTCTGGCTGAATATGGGCATCGGTTGGTTCTTTGGGGAAATGGGAGTGTAGCTCGTGAAGTCCTGGGATGATGGTGGGGGTGGGGGTCCTGGAATGAAGTTCTGCCATCCCCTTGTTCTGCAGCTGTCCATCCGTGCTGTGGCTGAGAACCCTTTGTCTGACAAGATACTGGTGACATAGAAAAAGGTTAGAGAAAAAGGAATCATTATTATTTTATTTTTGGAGTTGGAATTTATCTGAGGTAGATCTGGCCTGCCCAGATGGAGACATGTGACATTTATCTGAGGTAGATCTGGCCTTAGTACTCTGCTTAATTTTTATCTGAGACAAGCCTTACTAGAGGTAGTTTGTTTAAAGCATCTGTTTCCTTCATTAGTTTAGCATTTAGGAAATGCAAGTGATCAGTTACTGAGTACTGAACAATGATAGTATTGAACAATGGTATTATGTAAGGCTTTGAAATTGCATTCCCATTAACATACCTTCTCTAGGAATATCACACCTCTTAAACTTATCTCACAGTAACACTAAATTTGGAGCAAGTGATCAAATGCCAGAACCTATGGGGAACATTCTCATTCAAATCACCACATCCACCATGCAACTGATCTCCATGCTGGCTTAACTCAGCAACATGAATTCTTTCCTGAAATGAAGACTACGGGAGCCTGGGACGATGATGGTCTGGGTAATCTCTGTCTTTTTTAAAAATAGATTTGAGAGCTGTGTGGTAGGCACTTAAATGGAATTTATGCTTCCCAGACCTCTGATGATATTGATGACTAGGTTAGCTATGACTTTGTCACCTTAGCAGCAACAGACACTCAGAGTCCTCCACAAGGCTGCATCCACCTTGTTAATTCATTGCTAAATGCATTAATTAATTAAAGCTACCGAGTCTCTAAGAAGAAAGGAAAAACAGGTTTTCCTTACTCACAGACTTCAAAAAACGATAAATAGATTTAAAACACGATACAAAATGTTAAATTATATGAAAAATATTACAAGATTTCTTTCCTTCACCATGCTACCATTGCATTGAAATTTCCAATATTCAGATTTTAACATCAATAGAATTTTGACAAGTTAATAGAGCAATGACAGCTTACTGTTTGAATCACAAGCTCCAGATTTTAGGTTTCTTTTGGTTACCTTCAAAAATGTAGATTTGAAGATGCTTCTCATCAAGCCAAAGATATCTCTGTTTAATCTATACCTGGCTCTCTGGACAGAGGAAAATGTACATGCTTTTAACACAAATCAGTAGTCTGCTTCTGCTATTTTACAGATAACTGTTACTTGCTTTTCTACAATATGAATCTCAATACAAATTATAAAAGTTAATATATCTGAAACTTTTAGGTCTTTTTATAAAAATGAATTCATATAAGCTTCAAAGAATCAAGAAAATTATAAAACTTGGATCCACTTCTCAGGTCAAAGGAATTCCAAATAAAAACAGGTGAGGTTCTCTACCCCTCTATTTCTGGGGATGGTATTTTTCTCTCTCCTGGTTTTGGGAATTCTCTCCTTTCCTCAACTACTAAGATCATGGGTCTAAAAGTTCCAAGTAAGTTGATAAATTTTAACTTCTATTCCTAGTTTATATCTGTCTCAACAGAATTCCACTTTATTATTTCAGGTCTGATGATGAACTCTAGAGAATTCTGAAGCAGAAAAGTTACAGTGTGAATGAGAAAAACATAATACAAGAACACTAATACTGAGATGGATCAGGTTGTCTAATTATATAGTAAAGATTTTCACTGAAATATCACAGAATCCTAATGAAGAAGAAAATTGCAGGAATTTTATTAAGACGGAAAATAACCAGGGTTCAGAATGCATAACAGTCATTAAATCAATGAAAATTAAACAGAATTTTAGTTAAAGTCAATAGCAATTTTGATGATGAACTAAGGAACCTATGACAGAATAGAAATCATGTGAGATATATTTAACGCAAACCATGAAGGAACTACCCATGTCCAGCAGGGGGCACTGTGTATTTCTGAGAATCTGACAAGATTTAAGGCTGACTCCTTACTCACATGTAATCTGGGCAAAGCTGCCTGGACTAGAGGTTACAGCATGTGTTTCCTCAGGTTGCCCCAGTCCCTTTGGGAGGAGAGTTGTCCCTGGACTGCAGAGATGGAATGAGGTGGTGACTACAGCATGACCTGGATGCCTACCTCATTCCCCTTCTTTCTCCATCTCTGCCAGGTGTCATGGAGACTAAAAAGGCCTGCCGTTGGAATGATCCCTCTTCTTTCTTTCTTTCTTTCTTTCTTTCTTTCTTTCTTTCTTTCTTTCTTTCTTTCTTTCTTTCTTTCTTTCTTTCTTTCTTTCTTTCTTTCTTTCTTCCTTCCTTCCTTCCTTCCTTCCTTCCTTTCTTTCTTTCTTTCTTTCTTCTTTCTTTCTTTCTCTCTCTCTCTCTTTCTTTCATTCTTTCTCTCTCTCTCTTTTTCTTATTAAGAGATTTTTCTATTCATTTTACATATCAACCACTGATTTCCCTGTCCTCCCTCCTCCCACCCCCAAGATTCCCCCACTAACCCACTCCTCATTCCCACCTTCTCCAAGGCAAGATCTCCCCTGGGGAGTTAGCAGAGCCTGGTCCATTCAGTTGAGGCAGGTCCAATCCCCTCCTCCCTGCACCAAGGCTGAACTAAGTGCCTCAGCATAGGCATAAGGTTCCAAAAAGCTGGCTCATGCACTAAGGATAGGTCCCAGTCTTATTGCCTGGGAAGCCCTTAAACAGTTCAAGCTAAACAACAATCTCGCTTATCCAGAGGGCCTAGTCCAGTATGATGGGGGCTCATCAGCTATTGGTTCACAATAGCTGTTCATGTGTTACCACTAGTTTGACTATTTGTCCCTGTGCTTTTTCCAATCATGGTCTTAATATCTCTTGAATGGGATCATTCATAAGTGGATATCATATCACTCATAAGTGGATAGTAGATGTAAAGCAAAGGATAACCAGACTGCAACTCACAACTCCAGGGAGGCTAGCTAGTAAAGAGAACCCCAGGAAAGAAATAGGGATTACCCAGTGATGGAGAAATGGATGAGATCTACATGAGCAAAACTGGGGGTGAGGGTGGTAACAGAGTGCAAGGGTCAGGGAAAGAGAGAGCTTAGGGGAGCAGGAGGTCCTAGCTGGATCAGGAACAGAGTGGGAGAACAAGGAAAAAGTTATTATAATAAATTAAGACACCATGGGAATAGGAAGAAACAAAATGCTAGAGAGTTCCCCAGGAATCCACAAAGATGACTCCACTATAGACCACTGGCAATGGTCGAGAGGGTTCCTGAGCTGACCTACTTTGGTGATCAGATGGTCAAACACCCTAACTGTCATGATAGAACCCTCATCCAGTGTCTGATGGAAGCAGATGCAGAGATCCATGGCCAAGCCCCAGGTGGAGCCCATCACATTTCTTAACTCTTTCCTAACAGTTATTTCTTTTTGGCTCTCCTCCCCAAGCTGAGGTGATGCTGGGGAATGACACTCTGCAGCAGTTACTGATCCTCTCTTTCCACACTGGTTCCAGAAGCTGCCTGGCCAAGCCTCTAGGCTCTGATTCATCCAACACCAACAGGCACTCCCAGTCTCCTGTCACTTTTTACCTTAAACATAACCTTGTCCTGGGCTCTAGGGTTACAGTCTGAGGACAGTGCTGAAGGCGACTGCATGAACACTGCAGTGGTGTCAGCACAGTGAGACACACATGGAGAAGCAAGACACAAACATGCATTTGTCTGAGCCTGGGTGTAAGCCCTGTTCTGTGGAGTGGGTCCCATGACCAGGCACTGTTGGCATCCTGATGTCGACTCTCCACAGAGAGAAGGTGAAGGGAAGCATCTGCCTTCATTTGAGTCATAGTTAGAGTCATAAAAGTGAAGATGTTTGTCAACTATTATGATAGAGATTTTTAAAAGCACAGAATTCAATTACTATATTTCTCCCTTGCATGTGTTAATTGCAAGACTAGAGTCAAAAGTTTTCCAGAGAGAGGCATTCTCAAGGGTGTTCTATACAAGTACATCAAAGTGAAGCAATTATCCTTTCCTATTTCCTAACTAATATTTTATTAACTATTATTTGAAGACAATACAAATTCGTTGTGTAGTTTTTAAAAGTCATGAAGTAATTTCTTCTCTGACATTATGTTAACATATTTACCCCTAAAGAAGATATGGTAATGTAATAAATCTAAGAATAACTTTAAGTAATCTTATTATAAGATCGTAAGTACTACTGCAGATACCTCAGTCAGATGAGCTCATGCTGACGCACAGTGAATCCCCTATGCCTTCATAAGATGGCTTTGGGAGACAGTGACATCGCGATGGATTCCCATGTGAAGTCTAATGTGTACACATGGCTTTGGGGCTGTTGACCAAAAATCCCCTAAGATTGTTTAGAAACATCAGGGACAGAGAAGAGGAGAAACAGGATGGGATTTTTATAGTGGTTAGGGTCAGGGGTCTAGTGGAATTCCAACTCTTTATGGTCACAAGCTCAGGATTGGTGCTTACTTCAGGTTGGAGACGCTTAGATTGAACTGATTGGAGAGTTGCGGCTGCAAGGAAATGGCCATATCCTCTGACAGTTTATGTCACAGCATCTGTGTCACAGGCAGACCCGTTTTCTCTGACAGTTAGACATCCCATTTCTTATCTGCAGGAAACGTGCTCCCTCTGACAGCTATGGTGTATAATCTGTCATATCCTTTAGGTTATGGGAGAAAGTGTTTGGAACTCGTGTTTTATGTGGCACTTAATTGTCTGGGTCTAGGGGCTGCAAGCACATCTTCTGGTGGGTCTCCCAGGGCCTGCTGTTCCCAGTCTGACCCTTCTCTAAGATGGCTGTAATCCTGTCATCCTCTCAATCCTTACTTAAGGACAATTACAGACCCATTGTGTTCTATCCCCCCTTTTTTTCCGATATTTCTGTTTTGTTTTATCATGTTATTTTCTAGTTTTTTTTTCAGGCAATTTATTTTGTTCTATTCATTCACAGTTAATACAGAAAATACTTGGAAACATTTCCATATAATGTTTGACACAGAAATCATCAAATAGAAGTATACAATGTTGACAGGAGGCAGTACATTTATAATTTATAACCCCAAATGTATTTATAAATTAGAAATGAAAAGATCTACAAATGAAATTATGAAGGTTCACCAAAGTCATTTAATCTGTCAGTTTCTCATTCATTTTTATGTCTTAATAATATTCTATTGTATGAATAAGCCACATTTTATTTCTCTCCAGTATTTGATAGCTATTTGAGTTGTTTTAACTTTTTTACTATTAGCAACACACTGCTGTAAACCTTCATGTACATGTTTCATAGGTGCACATTTTCAGTAGTTTGAGGTTATATTCCTAAGGGTAGAATTGTTGAGTAACAGAGTAACAATGTTTTGCATTTTGATCAACCACCAGACTGTTTTGCCAAAGTGGCACACCATTTTACAATCTCACCAAATCCTTGTTTTTAAGGCTCTGATTTTTGTACAAAAGCATTCAGTCATTCTGTCAGACCAAACCAGGAAAAGTAAGCTATAGTTCAGAGCTGTTCTATTCCATTTACTATGCAAAGCCAATCTTGGCATTTGCAACTCTCAGCCCTTTTGAGTATTCTTGCAGTGTTCACCTTTTCCTCCACCACTTTTTTTTTCTTCTTTTTTTCTGGTTTATTTCTATCTATAACAAATGTATAAAAAAATCCTCCATCAACGCTGCTGATAGCAGCAGAACTTTGAGAAATATACCTTTGGTTTGCCTCAGAAAAGAAACACATATTGTACTGTAAAGTTTATAAAATTGGTGCAAAACATTGTAATAATGTTACAATACCAGTTTTAAGAGTTCAGTGACTAATGGGGAGCCATCAAGGGAGTCTTGCAGTATAATATTTACCATCATAGATGCCAATATTCACATTGTGTCTCTGTGGGTCAATCTGCTGAGGAACCAAGTAGAGAGAGAGAAAAGCCTGGCCTCTTGAGCATTCCAAGAAGGAGCTCGTGGAGTAAATTTCTCTGTCCTCAGCTTCAGTGGGGAAAGCCCCTGAGTAAAAAGATCCTATAAATACAGTCTAGCAACAGTGGTTCTCAAACTTTCTAATGCTTAGACACCTTAATACTGTCCCACGTGTTGTAGTGACCTCCAACTATAAAATTATCCATTGCTATCTCAGAACTGTAATTTTCCTCCTTTGTGTATTATAATGTAAATATCTGATCTACAGGATATCTGATCTATGACTTCTATCCTGTGGGGGTCCTGACCCTCAGGTTAGGAAGCACTGGTTTACATAATGTTTCCACTGAGCAGAAGTAAACAAAACAAAAGAGGTAATGTAAAATCAGCCTCAGAGGAGGCAAATTCTTCTGTCATTGATCAGAAAGTGTTTGATAATCACAGCCTTGGGAGAAGTCACATGGTGGACAGAGATATGGTAGACCTGAACCTGCTCAGTGGGGTCTGTAGATGACACTGAAGAGTCTGGAGACTCTCAGCTAACAACACAAACATCTGCCTTTTTGTGTTGTCCTGCTCAGGACTCAACAGGCCCAGCAGCTGGGGACAATGTGGTCCCTTAAGCAGCCTCAGGCAGGAAGTGACACCCAGGCTCTTGAAGGCACACACACCTAAGAAGGGATTTGGTTGACTAAGAAAAATTTGCATGAAGGGCCCTGTCAGTTCTCTGGGAACTGTTAAAGGATTAGAGAGACCTGCACCATGTCTGTCTCAGCAGAGCTCAGTGGTGTCTTTACCATGGCCTGGACTCTTCTCCTCTTCTTCCTCCTTCATTGTACAGGTCAGGAATCCTCTGCACCCTGATTCCATTTCAGGGAAACCATCTGATAGAAGATAGATTGCTCTGTCTTCTCTCACCATGGACATGATGTGTTTCTCTATTTTCAGGGTCTTTCTCTGAACCTGTGCTGACTCAGTCACCCTCAGCCTCTGCCTCCCTGGGAGCCTCAGTCAAACTCACCTGCACGTTGAGTAGTCAGTACAGCACCTACACCATTGGTTGGTACCAGCAACATCCAGACAAGGCTCCTAAGTATGTGATGTATCTTCAGAGTAATGGAAACCATGGCAAGGGGGATGGGATTCCTGACCGCTTCTCTGGCTCCAGCTCTGGGGCTCACCGTTACTTAAGCATCTCTAATATCCAGCCTGAAGATGAAGCTGACTACATCTGTGGTGTAGATGTTACCATTAGTGGACAATACCAGTGAACACAGTGAACTAGATAAATGAGGAAGCAGGACAGAAACTGTTTTACTCTCTTGCTACCAAGACTGGCCTATGATTATGAGAAAGAACATCTGAAGTTCTGAAATATCACACTCATTGCATATTCTCTGCTTATTACTCTGACTGAGAGACCATACATCTATCAGGGTCTCTAAGGTTCTCCATGTTACCTCACCAGTGTACACAGGAATGTCTGTTGTTTGTAAGATGCCTTTCTTGTCTCATGATCAAGGATGTGTTTTGTAACTCCAGCAAATTACCAAAAAACACAGCATATGAACATTTAACGTGGCAGTGTGATTGAATTCCCAGAGAAATGCATAATATACAACAGCCACAGGGGCTGATATTGAATGTACATGACCTTTTCCATGTCCCTCTCGACATTCCCTCTTGACCTGGTAAGCCTACCAGAGACCTGGAAGGAAGAACAAAGCAAACACCATGTGGGTTAGTCTCTGACAAGCTTCTTACATGACCTTGCCATATCCCCCTTGAGTCCCTCCCTTCCTTCACACCAAAGCCGTTTTTAGAATCTCACTTTAGCTTATAAAATAACCAAAAAAGTTACAAGAAACCATGTATAGACAGAAAAACACAAAAGTCCTACAAAAGGCTCCTGTTTTGCTAGGATCTGGGCTTCATTCTTTTGAAAAGGAATTCAGAGAGAAGTGACCAGAAGAATTAAAGTTGTTCTCCTTGAGAATACTCTGAAGCCAAACTCATTGGTCAGAACCCCACAGCAGCAGATCCTACAATCGGCTTGGAGGTTCCATTGGGTTTGCCAACCTTTCTGAGTCCTTACTTGGAATGGCATAACTTTTACTTTTTCTTCCTTTTTGGTTCTTTCTTTCTGATGGTGACCAGAGCCTAAAGCCTGCTTTTTCTGGTGTTTTGGGCTTCCTCACTCTTCCCCTAACACTCTACTCCCTCTCACATGGCTGTTTGTGTGCTGTATTAGGTACTCTTCTGTTGCTTTGATAAAACACCATGGCCATGGCATCTCAAAGAAATAAGATATTTTCACGAACTTATGTTTTCAGAGGGATAAGAATCTATGATGGTGGGGAAGTGGCGGGCACAGCAACAGAAGCAGAAGCTGGCGGATCACATCTCCAATGTCAAACAGATACAATGGTTCTGGTGCAAGTCTTTGAAATTGCAAACCCCAGTGACTACCTCCTCCTGCAAAATCACACCTTCTTTAACTTATTTAAATAACACCACTGACTTTGGACCAAGTTGTCAAATGACAGAACCTGTGGGGACATTCTCACTCAAATCACCATATCCACTGTGCAAGTGATCGCCATGCTAGCTTAACTCAAATGCATGATTTCTTTTCTTTCCCATCTTCATTCTCCTCTTCCAGGAAGCTGCCAAGATCTACAGCTTGTTTTATCTTGAGTGTTCTTTTTTAAGGTATAATAAAATTGTCCACAAGCTTAAAAATAACCATTTAGGGAAGGAGAGGGAAAATGAAAGTATAGTGGACGGGGAAAGGGAGACTGAAAGAGAAGAGGAGAGTGAATGGGAAGGGAAGTAAGACAGACAGACAGACAGACAGACAGATGAATTAATTCCATTAATATTTAAATTAATTTTGAAATGTGTCTTAATTTTGGTCATTGTGTTACTGATTTTTGTTGTAGTTTGCATTCAGTGATATTGCGTGTTTGGATAATTATGGCTTCTTAATTCCTACCACAGTCTCTGTGCAATGCCTATTCCTCTCCTGAGCTCAAAACAATGCTTCCACTATTTTTTTAGGTTTTTTTCTCTTACTTATAATTTTTAGGATATTTTTGTCATGGAAATTTTAATCATTTGAGAATAATTGTATTGGGTATATAACTCTAGGTTCACCATCACAGTCCTTTAGGCCTTGTAAAATATTGCCCCAAACTCTTGAAGGTTTGAAAGTTTCTATTGATAAATTGGCTATTTTTATGATGGATTTTCCTTTATATGTGACTTGAATTTCTTTTATTGCAGATCTCATATCACTTTCTTGGTTCTGTAACTTAGTGCTTTAGATTATATGCCATGTTTTTTGTTTTTTTCTGGTCATGTCCAGTTGGTGTTCTGTGAACTTCTTTTATTTGTATGCATATGTAATTGCTTAATTTGTAGAAATTTTTCTCTGTAATCTTCTTGAAGAGAAGATCCAAGCCATTAATTGGAGATTCTTTTCCATCATATAGGCCTATAATTTGAAAATTCAGTTGTTTTCACTTGTGTCCCACATTTCTTGTGTGTTCTACCATAACTCAAGTGTGTTTGGATAAATATAATCTTGTCCAGCAGTCACCTTATTGCATAGGGTATTGACAGTCCTGCTTTCTAAACTTCTAAGTTGCCAGTGTAGTATTGATGCTGCTAACACTTTTATAGATTTCTCTATTGTTTGCAAATGAACTAATTTTATCGATCATTTCTGGTGTTTCAAAAAATGAAATAGAGAAAAGTGATAATCATGGTGTGGTTTTTCATGCTGGCATCCCAGCATTCAGAAAGCTCAAGGAGAAGAATTAAATGTTCAAGGTAACTGGAATGTAAATGCATTTCTCTTTATCAAAAACTTGGAATAAAATAAAAAACAAAAATACGTGTACATTTGATCAAAATTAAATAGACTCTATAAGATATGTGCCAATGTATACACACACACACACACACACACACACACACATATACACACATATATGTTTGTAACAATAAAAAAGTAGATATCATGATATTGGGAAATGGGACTTGGGAGGAAGAAACATGGAGAGAAAGGGGAGTGAAGTAAATGCAGAGCTTATTTATGAAATTCTCAAACATTATTAAAATAATATATAATTTACTATACTATTTTACTATTCCTGAAATTTTCTAAGTTCCCTCCCCAGGTTTCTGCCTATATCCTGGAGTAACACTGTCATGTGTCCCTTAGAATGTGATATATATATGCTTACACATGTGCATACACACACACACACACACACACACACACACACACACACGCACAAGGTTACATGAGAGAGAGACAGTGAGACAGACAGAGAGAAAAAGAGAGAGATACACACACACACGGAGAGAGAGAGAGAGAGAGAGAGAGAGAGAGAGAGAGAGAGAGAGAGAGAGAGAGAGAGAGAGAGAGAGGTGAATTTCAAACCTGGAGTTTAGGAACACATACTGTCCTGCTTCCCTACACACTTCTGTGTTCTAACCCCAGGATGTTGGAGTGAGTCTTTAAAGGCTGAACTCCCTGCACCTCTTCAGGTTTAAAGGGTCTGGTGTCAGACAAAGAAGGAAGTTACTGTTCTTAACTCTTCCACCAGCAGGGGTAGCAGGGTAGCACTCAGGAGCAGGCCAAGGGGAGACTAGGGAGGACAGCAGAAGTTGGAGAGTGATGCTAGGACAGGGATTTGGCCAGTGTAATTGTCAAGGGACAGTTTTTGACAGTTTTTGGACTGCAGTGGTTACTTTCAGAGTGTCATATAAATCAGTATCACTCCAGGAAATAGACAGAACCCACGGCAGTGTGGTGGACTCAGCCAGGAAATACTCTGACATATTGCAGTACCAGGTGTGAACCTGGGTAGCTCCATCATGGCTGGCAGTCACTGGTGAGAGCACTCTGAGTCCAGCTCATATTGAGAAAACTGACCCCCTAGGGCCTGTGTCTTTCACTCAGGATTAATGTCTCCTGCCTATGGTTCACAGTGGCCATGGTTATCTAGCCATCATCTGTCACTTACCTTTCTCTCTTTGGGACTCCAAGAGCAGCCTGCTCTTGGGTTCTAGCTTTCCCTCCCATCTATAGGCAGATTTGCCATTAAACTGAAACACCTGGACTCTAGTGCAGTCTGATGTGGGGACCGTGGGCATTAGGGGACTGTCCTTGGATGAAGAATCCACAGCTTTCTTTGCAAATAGTTTGAATGATCTGAACACTTACCTGACTCAGAGCACACCTGTAACCCTGGCTGCATTGACTCAGTGTCAGCATTCTTCCTGATGGGAACCCTGACCGACCACCTTCCAGAGCTCAGCTCTGCAAACTTGATCCTGTGTCTTTCACACACATAAGAACTGAACTGTGCTCCTCAGGAAGGTGTTATTTATTACACATTATCAAGCCACTTGTGCAAAGCTCCCTGTGCAAACTTTAGAAGGAATTCCAGATGCTGGATGCTAGTCTCTTCTAAGAAGAAGTAGAGGCAACAGTGGGAGCAGACTCCATAGGAGAAATGATAGGGGACTTCTGATGACCCCACAAAACACATGTTTGTATAAACAGCTGGTTCCCCACAGGAATGTATTTATCACCAATTCTAATAACACAGGACTACATATTATGGGAATGAAAAGGATTGATCACAAGTATAGCTTGGTGGCCCAGAGAAAGCAAGGATAATGAAGGTGGCAGGCCACATCACATCTTCTGCTGAGTCAGATGTCATGACCAAGTACACACCACAGACAGGATATTGGAAGCTGCACAGCCATGCTAAGTATAGATCATCAGATTTAGAAGACTATCATGGAAAAATTCTGGCAGGGTTATTGTGACCAGCGAACACAGAAGATTAGGGTGATTTTCTGAGCCAACGGACTCCAGAATGAGTTGGGGCTCCACTCCTCATCATCAGTTTCTACAGCAAAGCTTCTGAGGAATCCCAAAAGGAAAGTCAATTTACACAGCCTTCAAATATCCACTGCCTCAAAATACTAAAAGAGAATGAAAGGCCAGAGGAGTCCCATTTTTCTGTAATTCCCAAGACCCAGAACTCTGTGGAATCTCTACCATGACCTGGCCCTTCCTCCTGTTTTCTGCACAGGTTACCTATCCAGATTTGGTCCCAACTTTCAGCCTGCACAGTACACTAATGGCCAGCCCTGAGCCATGTGTCCTTATCTGGTTGAGTGACTAGTTGGCCCTAGAAAGGGCATACTTAATAACCTCAGTATCGTTCTCTTTTCTTTCAGCCTCCTATATACTGACTCAATCTCCCTCAGTATCAGTGTCCTTAGGTCAAAAGGCCACAGATAATTATATTCACTGGTACCAGCAGAAGCTGTGCTAGGACCCTATGGTGGTCATATAGCAAGATAATACATACCCCTCTGGCATCCCAGACATCCTCTGGATCCAGTTCAGGAAACAGGGTTACCCTGACTATCAGTAAAGCCCAGGCCAGAGATTAAGCTATTACTCTCAGTGTTGGGATAACACTAATCATGCTCAAAATAACATACAGATGAGGAAGTGAGACACTACTGTGACAGTGGCAACTTGTTTCCTAGATTAACTTGCAGAGTTGCTTCTCTGACTTTTGCCAAGAATTTGTTTTCTGATGCAAAACGACCAAGCCTACATGATTAAGTGGCATAAATTTTATGTGATGACCTTCAGATTCCATCAGATAACAGACTTTATTTTGCATTTTTACAGGTTTTTAGGATATGTTCATTGTGCAAACTAGGGCATTTTGTTATTTATTGAGTTTTTCTTCAGTTTTTGACATGTTTCTACTTTGATTATATTCACACTCACCATTTCTCTCTCTGGTTCAATTCTCCCTTAAAAAATTTGTCAGGGTTCTTGTGAATTATAAAAATTCTTGGCTAGCACTATTGTTCTGGCACTGGAGAGGACGGGGGTGGGGGTGGGGGGTGGGGGGGCGGGAATCGCCGGAAAAAAATCAATCCTAGAAAGGAACATGGGGACCCACACTTACAAAGTGCGCCAGGGACGAATTGGGCGGTATCTAGGCTGGAGACCAAGGCTCTGGAGCGACCAGAAGCGAGGCTCGGACTAGGAATTTAAGCTTTGGGTCTGGTCGCCAGCAGGGGACTTTGTGCAGCTGCCTGTGCCCATCATCCAGCAGCTTATACCATTGGGACTGTGGCCTGGCCTGCTCCAGGATGGTGCTTCGGTACCTGGGCCAGCTAGACGATGGGGAATTTGAAAATGCCCTGCAGGAGCTGCAGCTGACCAGGAGCATCTGGACCATCGACCTGGCCTACCTGATGTGCCACTTTGGTGTGAGACACCGCTTTTGTACCCAGACTCTGGGTGTTAACAAGGGTTACAAGAACCATTCCTTCTATAGGAAGCACTTTGACACGGAGGAGACCCGGGTGAACCAGCTGTTTGCACAAGCCAAGACCTGCAAAGTGCGAGTGGAGAAATGCACCGTGAGTGTGCAGGACCTCCAGGCACACCTGGCACAGGGCCACGTGGCCATCGTGTTGGTGAACTCCGGGGTGCTGCACTGTGACCTGTGCTCCAGCCTTGTCAAGTACTGCTGCTTTACTCCCAGTGGCCACCGCTGCTTCTGCCGGACCCCTGACTACCAGGGCCACTTCATCGTTCTGCGTGGCTACAACAGGGCGACCAGCTGCATCTTCTATAACAACCCAGCCTATGCTGACCGAATGTGCAGCACCAGCATCAGTAACTTTGAGGAGGCCAGAACCAGCTATGGCACCGATGAGGACATCCTCTTTGTCTACCTGGACAGCTGAGAGCAGGAGCCTGGCGTGTTAGGTCCTCAGACCCTCCCTATGTCCGACCCGAGCCAGACCCACTCAGGATGCCCCCACTCAGGGCTGCTGGGGCTGAGGTTCAGAAATGTAGTCTCGGCCCGTTGAACAAAGCCCTTGGGAACTTGGTGACTGCTCTGTCCACCAGTGTCATCCTGCCACTTACCCCAAACGCCTTCTCGTTGCTAGAGACAACCCAAGAGCACCTAAGGAGAGGATCTCTCAAGACCCTAAGTCTGACGCCAGCTGTGCCCAGAGGAAGCCCTAAAGTCTGAGCGCAGCTACACCGAGGCAAGGGGAGAGGCAGGATCCCCGAGAGAGCAGCGTGTTTGGGGAGAGCACCTCCAAATGCAGACTTTGGCTCTAAGCTCCATGGTGGATGGCGTCACTGCCCTCTCCTGCCTCCAAAGGACTCAGGACTTTGGGACTGATCACGAGGCCTTGTTACCATGCAGCATAAGCATACCTTATAGCCACTCTGAGGCTTTCTGACCCCTGGGATGCTGACACCTTCTTAGCGTCTAGGTACCCTCCTGTAGAATGGAAAGCCTTCAGGAGTGGGCAGGGCCAAATGGATGACAGTAGAGAGAATGTTCCAGGAAGAGGGAGCTGACAAGAGACTCCCCAGAGAGCCCCTGAAAAAAGCAATAAAAGTTTAAAGAGCAGGAAAATTAATGTCATTATTTTCAAAAATGGAGAAATTATTAAACATTGAAATGGACATAACTGATATTTAAAAATGAGAAATATAGTGTTTAAGATTATGAACAAAACTAAACTGAGTGATTGGCCAAAGATTAGACATTGTAAAATTAATGATCAATGGCACTAAGACACAACAGCAGAAACCATTAAAGATAAAGCTTGCACATATGTCGTGGTTATAGCTTAGTGGTGGAATACCAGCCTTCTGTAATATGTTAGGTGTAGACACATTTCTAGACAATCTTATTAAATAAAAAACACAAAGCCAAATATAGGGGTGAAAGCCTCAGAGATCAGGAAAACAGTGAGAGCCACCAACCTTACCCCTCAAGCTCTGAAGCCTCCAAAAAGAGAGCTACTTCCTGTCTACCTGTGCCTTTATTGTCTAGCTGTTCTGCCCTCTCATTGGCTCTTAGCCCAGCTATCTGACTTCCTTGTCACTGTCTGTCTGTACAGACCTCCAGGTCCCTATGGTTGGTACGGGGATTAAAGGCTGGTGTTACCATGCTTGGCTCTGTTCCCAGTGTGACCTTGAATACTCAGAGAACCTGCCTGACAAGTGATTAGATTAAGGACGTGTGCTACTCCTGGCTGACTTGTGTTTATGGCTTGCTATCTTCCCTGATCTCCAGGCAAACTTTATGTATTAACATACAAATAAAATATCATCGTATTTCCCCCTTTTTCTAATAAAAATAAAAAATAATAAAAGTTATAACTAATATAAGAAAAACTATATACATAAGTACAATAACTATATACAATATGTATGAACAATAAATACATCAACAATGTCTAGTCCATTGGCATTTGACAAATTCAGAGAAAATATTCCACTTTTTATTATATTTTGGTGAGTTCAAAATGTACCTGATTCACTTTATATGCTAACTTATATTATTAACAGAGAACTATCTTTTTTTTTCTTTTATTTTATTTTACAATACCATTCAGTTCTACATATCAGCCATGGATTACCTTGTTCTCCCTCCTCCTTCCCCCTCCCCTTCCCCCCAGCCCATCCCCCATTTCCACCTCCTCCAGGGCAAAGCCTCCCCCGAGGACTGAGATCAACCTGGTAGACTCAGTCCAGGCAAGTCCAGTACCCTCCTCACAGACTGAGCCAAGCGTCCCTGCATAAGT
This sequence comes from Peromyscus leucopus, assembly GCF_004664715.2. NCBI lineage: Eukaryota > Metazoa > Chordata > Mammalia > Rodentia > Cricetidae > Peromyscus > Peromyscus leucopus. Next base: position 75,055,947 of record NC_051073.1, on the reverse strand, counting down.
CCCAGGTTTCAAACAGCTAACTCGTGCAATGAGCCCAGGACCTGGTACAACTGCCTAGATGCCTCCCAAACAGATCATGCCATTCAACTGTCTCACCTATTCAGAGGCCCTGATCCAGTTGGGGGCCCCTCAGCTATTGGTTCATAGTTCATGTGTTTCCATTTGTTTGGCTATTGGTCCCTGTGCTTTATCCAACCTTGGTTTCAACAATTCTCGCTCATACAAACCCTCCTCTTTCTCACTAATTAGACTCCTGGAGCTCCACCTGGGGCCTAGCCGTGGATCTCTGCTTCCAGATCCCTCAGTCATTGGATGGGGTTTCTAGCATGACCATTAGGGTGTTTGGCCATCCCATCACCAGAGTAGGCCAGTTCCAGCTGTCTCTCGACCATTGCCAGCAGTCTATTGTGGGGTATCTTTGTGGATTTCTGTGGGCTTCTCTAGCACTTTGTTTCTTCCTTTTCTCATGTGGTCTTTTTTTTTTTTTTTTTTTTTGGTTTTTTGAGACAGGGTTTCTCTGTGTAGCTTTGCGCCTTTCCTGGGACTCACTTGGTAGCCCAGGCTGGCCTCGAACTCAGAGAGATCCGCCTGGCTCTGCCTCCCGAGTGCTGGGATTAAAGGCGTGTGCCACCACCGCCCGGCAAACTTAATTTTATGTGCATTGGCCTGAAGGTTTCAGACCCCTGGGGCTGGAGTTACAGACAGTTGTGAGCTGCCATGTGGGTGCTGGGAATTGAACCCAGGTCCTCTGGAAGAGCAGCCAGTGCTTTTAAAGACTGAGCCATCTCTCCAGCCCCCCATGTGGTTTTCATTTACCATGGTCTCCTGTTCCTTGTTCTCCCTCTCTGTTCTTGATCCAGCTGGGATCTCCCACTCCCACAGGTTCTCTTTCCCTGGACCCTTGCCCTCCATTACTCCCACTCATGTCCAGGCTGTTCATGTATATCTCAGTCATTTCTCTGTCATTTGGCTATCCCCATGTCTTACTTGGGGTCCTGTTTTTCAGGTAGCCTTTCTGGTGATGTGAGTAGCAGTCCAGTCCTCCTTGTTCCACAATTAGTATCCTCCGATGAGTGAGTACATACAATATTTGTCTTTCTGAGTCTGGGTTACCTCATTCAGGATGATTTTTTTTAGATCCATCCATTTGCCTGCAAACCTCATGATGTCATTGTTTTTCTCTGCTGAGTAGTATTCCATTGTGTATATGTGCCATTTTATTTATCCATTCTTCAGTTGCAGGGCATCTAGGTTGTTTCCAGGTTTTGACTATTACAAACAATGCTGATATGAACATAGCTGAGCAAGTGCTCTTGTGGTATGATTGAGCATTCCTTGGGTTATTGGGGAAATTATTAAGGCCACTCCACGTAGTTAAGAAGATATTTATTTAATGGCATAACTTACAAATTAAGGGATAGGTAGGTCTCGGGGTCTGGGGAAGGTGTATCCAAATCCAGCAGTGTTCTCTGGAGCTCTGCTCAGTCCACCTTCACTGTCCAGGGTCCTGGAACAGAGAGAGCACTGGTCCATCCAGATCTCGGGTCTCTAGGCACCTCCCCTGGCCCTGTCTCGTAGGTGTGACAGTTGCCAGAGTCTCAATGGGGGTTGGAACTTCCAGATCAAAGCTGGAATGGCTACCCACTACATTGGGTATATGCCCAAGAGTGGTATAGCTGGATCTTGGGGGATATTGATTACCAATTTTTTAAGAAAGTACCATGTTGATTTCCAAAGTGGTTGTACAAGCTTGCATTCCCACCAGTAGTGCAGGAGAGTTCCCCTAGTTCCTCATCCTCTCCAGCATAAAGTGTCTTCAGTGTTTTTAACCTTAGCCATTCTGACAGGTGTAAGGTGGTATCTCAGAGTTGTTTTGATTTGCATTTCCCTGATGATTAGGGATGTTGAGCAATTCCTTAAATGTCTTTCAGCCATTTGAGTATCCTCTGTTGAGAATTCTCTGTTTAGTTCTATACCCCATTTCTTAATTGGACTGTTGGTCCTTTTGAATCCAGCTACTCTGAACCTGCTAGAAGAGAAAGTAGGAACTAGTCTTGAACACATTGGCATAGGAGATCACTTCCTAAATATAACACCAGTAGCACAGACACTAAGAGAAACAATCAATCAATGGGACCTCTTGAAACTGAGAAGCTTTTTTAGAGCAATGGATATGGTCAACAAGGCAAAGCGACAGCCTACAGAATGGGAAAATGTCTTCACCAACCCCACATCTGACAGAGGACTAATATCCAGAATATATAAGGAACTCAAGAAATTAGACATCAAAATGACCAACAGAGAACTATCTTATAATGTCTTTCAAACTTATACACTTTCCACTTTCAGTTTCTTTTCTGAAATTTCTTAACAAGGAAAACTGTAACTACAACTATCTAATCTTCAACTCCCTCAGAGACCCAATAAGGAAATAATATTATCTAGTAAAACAGGAAGAGCAAACAAGTGACTTCCAAAAAAAGTGAGTTGACAGAAACAGCCAGCTGCATGGACAGTCACCTGAGGTTTCTCTGCAATGTTGGGATATCATCTTCAGCCTGTAGACTTAGCATATCTCACAGATTCATTTGTGAAGTAGGATGTACACAAGACTTACAGCCCACCCTCTTATTTGGTTCAAGTATTCCATGTACCAGATAATCCTGAATTCCACTAGTGTCCTGTCATGATTCAGGATTTTAAATTATGGAAATTGCTGGTGTTTTTGGAATTTGGCTACCTATTCTTCTTGGCTTGTGGATGGCTTCATCTCAGCATCCCATTCTTCTCCACATCTCATTCTTATTGGCTTGTCAGTGGCTTCATCTTGTTTATTAAATGCCAGTCTACCATTGAGAGGTTAGACACTGTTAGCCTAGTTACTCTTTCAAGAATAACTATTTCAGATACTGTTCCACTGCACACCAGAAGCTATTGGTTCACTGCCTGTTCAGCTGCCTTCAAAGAAAGGGGCACTGTACCTTTTCCAGATTACAAAGCCACTTCAGCCATGGTGCCATATTGTTCTGGCCTCAGAGGATGCCTGTTGCTAAAGCCACAACCACCCTTGTTTTGGCAAGGATTGGCAGTCCTTTGTTTTATGTCCTGTTTGTCCATTTTGGATAGCATACTATCAGTAGTCAATATGATGGCACTTTGTTGCCCAGTGGCTAACTTTTGCCACAGTGAAAGTTAACTCCATATGCAGTTTTCTCCAATGCTTATATCTTCTCTGAAGTATATTGGTACTGCCAGAAGCCGACATGTCTCATAGTAATAAAAAGAGAAAAAATTCTAAGTTATTAAAACATTTTAAATGCCATATTTTGTAGATATCTGAAGGGTTTGAAGATGACCTGTCTATCCAAAATAGATCTCTGCTTAGCTTTGAAAACATACCTAATATGACTACAAGTTCGATTATAATGTCTCACTACTAACTTTCATTTCTTTATATCCTAATAGTTGGTAATAATAACATTCAAGGATTAGCAAATTGAATTACATTGTTAAATGAACTATATAAGTACAATATCCTGAACAAGATTAGAAATAGACATACAGCATTTTCTAACAATATCTCTCTCGTAATATATATATAATTTGTATACAATATGTAAAAATCTAATCCAATGTAAAGTATTTAAAACTAGTAGTTGTCTTTTAAAAGTAGATTCAATAATAACTTAGATTTGATTGCTTTGTCCTTAGTATGATCAGGACTCCAGGGACATGTTGCCTTTGGCATCACTCCTGGAAAACTGGTCCTTTGCAAAGAACTTTAGTTTGCTGAGTCTCTAGTGACTTTTAATTCACACTTATGTTGAAATTAAAGTCCTGGCCTAAACAGGACTTCTAATCCTTGCTTAAATTTAGAAGGAGACTTGGTACTTGAAATTGCATTTCAGGGACCTGTTATTTGATTACTTTCTTTCCTCAAAGACCATACAATTGACCAACAGTAGACTCCTACAGCAACATATTGTAAAGGAGCCTATTCAAAAGTAAAGACCAGTGTAGAGAGATGTGTATTAAATTAATATACAAGAGAGTCATGTGACAATCTGGATAACTAAAATAAATTATGGGTTATGAAAATTGATGCAATAAAAACAAATCATGATATGTATCATATAAGAATATTATTTGAGTAAGATGGAAAATGTGAAAGAGATATAGAACATGTGTCTGAAGCTTCTTATAGTGTATAGAAAGTCTATTTTATACTTGGAGTTTGATATGGAGGTGTTAGCTCTGTGTTATACACTTTATACCATTTTAAAACAAATCCATGGACATCAAAGTGTCATTACTGGTAACTGAATTAATCATCATGCCTCATAGAAAGAGGATGAATGGAAGATAACCCACCAAGTGATATCCAAGAAAATACATCTGGATAAAATTGAAAAAACAACTCCAATTTTGAAAAGTGAGCTCAATAAAGAGGTAGGCATAGTGAAAAGAAAAAAAGTTAGGATGAAGATGAAGTTGAAAAATTCAGTATCAAATTTATAAACCTCAGAGAAAGACTTACAAGTATATGGATCAAGTAGAAGGTAGAATATTGGGACTTGAAGATGAATCAGTGGAATTGGGCCACTCAAACAAAGAATATAAAAAATTTAAAACAAATAAATAAAAAGACCATTCAGAAAGTATTACACACTGTGAAAAGACCAAATATTTGAATCACGATATATGTGAAGTGGAAAAATACCAAGTCAATGGTACAGACAAAATCTTCATTGAGATCATGAAAGAAAACATAGGCTACTTATAGAAATACATTCTCATAGAGATATTAGAAGCACATAGGACACAAAGAGATAGGATCAGAAAAGCAACTCCTAACATCATGTGATACCTACAATACTAAATATATGGAATAAAGAAAGAGTTTTTAAATTTATAAAAAATGTTTACAAGTAACACAGAAAGGAAATTCCATCAGATTCTCAATGAAGATTCTAAAAGCAAAAAGACCCAGGAGCAATGTACTTCATAATCTTAAAGATCATGGATGCCTACCTAGACCACTCTACACAGAAAAATTGTGTGCCGCAGTAGAAAGAGAAAGAAATACTCCCTATGATGCAAACACACTAATAGAATTCATGTCCACCAAACAAGTCTTACAAAAGATACTAGAAACAGTACTTTAAACTGAAGAGTTCAATAAACATAGCTAGGAGTCTATAGAAAGAAAACAAATGAAATTATAATTGTTGAAATAAAAATATTATTGAGAACACAAACCCAAAAACTCATCAATCAAATTGCAAAAATTATATTAATAATTTTAAATATTAATGAATTCAGCTCCCCAATAAAAAGGTATGGGTAAATTGAGTAGATTAAAAAACAAATCCTGTCTTTCTGTTATCCACAAAACACTCATCTAACCTTCAAGGATAGGCAGCACCTTAAAATGAGAGAATGGAAAATTATTAATACTAAATGTGACCAGGAAGCATGGAGATGTCATCATCCTAGTATTCAATAAAAGATATTTCCCACTAAAAGCAATCAGAAGAAATTTCACAAAAAAGCCTAATATTGGGTGGAAGGAAATGAGTTGAACCCAACTCATTATTGGTGGAAGAGGTCAATACCCTACTTTCTCCAGAAGACAAATCATCTAGATACAAATAAATAAGAAAATATCAGAATTAAATGAAACCATACACCAAATGTACTTAATATATATCTAGAGAATATTCCACCCAAACAAGAAATATATTATACTCAGCAGTCTGCAGAAATGTCTATAATATAGACCACACCTGTGACAGAAAACAAATCTTAACAAATTCATTTAACTTGAAGGAGTCTTGTATCCTGCCTGAACACAGTAAAACAAAACTTAAATTTGAAAGCAAATAATTATTCAGTGATTTCACAATTCTGTGTGAAGCAAACAGTATATAAAGGGCCAAGGAAGAAATTCAAGAGTGAAAAAACAATACTTGATTAAAAAGAAATGAGAATACATCACAACAAAATCTCATGGATAAATTAAGAGGAGTTCTAAGAGGGAAATTTATACCAATAAATACCAGTATTAAAAATCTACAAATCAATGACAATATTAAAATTCAATAATTTGGAAATACAAATATAAGTGAAACCACAATGTAGTACATAGAAAGAAAAAATAAAAACCAAGAAATAAATTGATGAAATAGAAGCTCATAAAAAATGCAAAGAATCAACAAAATCAAGAACTAGTCTTTAAGAAGATAACAAAATATAGAGAAACCCTTAGACCAAGCAAACAACAACAAAAAAGAGATGACCCACGTTACCCAGAATCAGAGATGGCAGGAAACAATTACAAGGGCCAGGAAAGGAATTTGGAATTCTTTAAAAACTATTGGAATAGAAAATCTAAATGATGTGGACAAAATTCTAAATTTGTTCAAATTGGAAAATTTAAGCTAAGAAGAGATCAAGATCTTAGAGTCATAATAAACTAGGAAAATCAAAAGTGGCTGGGTGGTGATGCTGCACAACTTTAATTTCAGAACTTGTGAGGCAGAGGCAAACCAAACTCTATTACTTCGAACACCTTTGTCTACAAAGTAGTTCCAGGACAGCTAGAACTGCGGAGAAACCTGTAGATGTAACCAACCGTCTTACTAAATAAGAAACACAGACCCAGTGTAAAAGAGAAAGCCAAGAGGTCAGAGCTCAGAGCTAAAATCTCACCCTTCCTCCTGTGGTGTCCCAGCTTCCCGAAAGAGAGATATTTCCCTGTGTGTAAGTCATTTCATAGTCATTCTGCCTTCTCATTGGCTGTAAACCCAAACACGTGACTGCCTCGTCACTGTCTGTATGTACAGCCCCCCAGATCTTAAAGGCATATGTCTTCAATGCTGGCTGTATCCCTGAACACACAGAGACCTACCTAGCTCTACTATCAAGTGCTGGGATTAAAGGCGTGTGCCACCACCGCCACACTCTGTCTATGGCTCTAATAGCTCTGGCACCCGGGCAACTTTATTTATTAACATACAATCAAAATCACATTTCAGTACAATTAGAATACCACCACATCTCCCCTTTTCTATTTTAATAAAAAGAAAAAAAGCAAAAGGTTATAACTAACAAAAGAAAAACTATATACAAAAGTACAATAACTATATACAATATATACAAGTAATAAATACCTAAACAGGTATTTGACAAATCGGAGAAAATAATTCCATTATCTATCCTATTTTGGTATATCCAAGATATATCTAATGCACTTTCTATCCTAATTAATTTGCAACTATAACTAACTAATCTTCAACTCCCTCAGAGACCCAAGAAGGAAATAATATTAGCTAACAAAAATAAAAACAGGAAGTGCATGTAAGCAACTTCCAAAAAATTTGTGAGTTGACAGAAACAGTCAGCTGCCTGGACAGTTACCCGAGGTTTCCACAGTGTTGGGGCATCATCTTCAGCCTATAGGCTTAGTGTATCTGACAGATTCATTTGTGAAGTAGGATGTACACAGGTCAACAGTTCAACCTCACATTGGGTGAGAGCAGTCCATGTACCAGAAACACCTGAATTCCACTAGTGTCCTGTCATGATTCAGGATTTTAAATTCTGGAAATTGTTGACAATTTTTTAATTCAGCTGTCCATTCTTCTTGGCTGTGTATATATGGCTTCATCTCAGCATCCCCTTCTTCTCCACATCCCTCTATTAAATGCCAGTCTACTATCAAGAGGCGTGAGCTTTCAGATGTTGTTCCATTGCACAACAGAAGCCATCGGACCTCTGCCTGTTAAGCTGCCTTCGAGGAAAAGGGCATCATACCTTTTCCGGATTGCGAAGGCCACTTCAGGGATGGGGCCATATTGTCCTGGCCTCAGAAGATGCCTTTTGATAAAGCCATAACCACACTTGTTTTGACAAGAATCAGTAGTCCTTTGTTTCCTGTTCTGTCTGTCCATTTTGTCCTGTTGATTCGAGGATACTTTGTTGTCCAGTGGCTAACTTTTGCCACAATGAAAGTTGACTCCATATTCAGTTTCTTCAATGCCCATATTTTCTTTGAAGTAGATTGGTACTACCAGGAGCCGACATGTCTCAAAAAGGAAAATTTTCTAAGTTATTAAAACATTTTAAATGCCATATTCTGTAGATCTCTGAAGGGTTTGAAGATGACCTGTCAAAAACATCTCTGCTCAATTTTTAAAACATATCTAATATGACTACAAGTTCTATTGTAATGTCTAACTAATAGTTGGTAATAATAACATTCAAGGATTCAAAAATTGCATTACATTGTTAAATGAATGGTATAAATACAATTAGAAATATACATATAGCATTTTCTAACAATATCAATTTCAAATTTGTATACAATATAAAACAATCCAATCCAATGTAAAGTATTTAAAACTAGTAATTGTCTTTTTCTATTCTTTCTTTCTTTTTTTAAAACAAAAACCTTAAATCTAATCTCCTTTGCTTAGCCTTTTTCCTAACCCTTGACAAAAACTTGTATCCAACCCCCCTAAACATTGAAAATTATCCCAGACCCAAAACTCATTAATCAGACCAAAAAACCACCCGCCTCACACCACCTCTTTGGGAATGTGGGCGTCGTATTCTTAAAATTGCTTCCTGCTGGGTATGGGCGAAGTTTTCTTTATCCTGAAAGAAAAATTTTAGGTTAATTGTCAAATTCTAGGAAAGGTAACTATATCCTTCATTATCCAGTCTGTGTAAATTGCCAAAGTTCAGGGTTTATCTCAAGTCCTTATTCAAGTAGTCTTTGAGACTGGATCATCTCACCTAGTCATCTCAAAATTGCTCTGAGCACCTTGTAGTTCAAAGCTGATCTGTAGATGATGTTTGTCAGCTTAATGATATTATTATTGTCCATGTGGAATTGTTGTTGTTGTGGGGCCCCATCTTCTTCCTGGAGACTTCAGTTGATGTTAGGCCTGGCCGTGATTTCCTGCAGAAAACTGATAAGAGACTCCAACACAAAGATATATATATATGCAGCTTATTGAAGCTTTTTTCTAGAATTAGTTAGCATTCTATATGACCATTCATATCTTAACAAAGTTTAAAATGTATAAATATCTATATATATTAATCTTGTAAATTTTGATATAAAATTTATACTTTAAGAAAAGTTTAAAGAATCAGAATAGAATCAAAGAGTTGAGATTAGTAATAGAATAGTCCCTTAATTAATTTGGCTTTTGTCCTGTCCCATAGCAGAAGATGGCTCTTTTATTCTGGCATGATACAGGGAGTTTGCATTTTCCTTTTAACAACATGCTTGAGTTTAAAGAAGGAGAGAGCCATTCTCCAACTCCAAAGTCAGCTTTAAATTTTATATGAACTGGGACTATTAGAAGACCAATAGTGTTAAATATTTAGAGAAAAGCAGAAACAAACATTTAAGAAGACATAAAATTTTTTTTAGATTATATATACCCATAAGCCTATTCGCTCTGTTTCCTGGGATAGATGATTTGTCCCTTTTCTTCAGTAGTCTCATTTGTCTTGTGTTTTTTCAGATTCCTTAACCTTCATTCTCCTAAAAGACAAAAACAAAAACCTTTCCCCAAGACTAATTTTGGGGATGTTTCCTTTTGGCAAGTTATTATCTGATTAAATGAAAAGGCATGTGTTACTGGTAGAAGTTAGTTTAAATTGGATGTTCATGCTGATTGATGAACTATCACTTCCTCTAATTAAGAGGTCTCTCTTGTTCAAATCGAATCTTTATCAATTTTGATGGTACCCACAGCTTATCTTCTCCTGTAGAAACAAAAGCAAAACCTCATCCCTAATGTAATACATACCCGGTTTCCATTCTGAGGTCAGCACATACTTAAAGTATATAGGCTGATTTAATTCTGTAGTTTTTTTCTATTATCCAATGTCTCTCTGCAGCTGTTGTTCCTTTGTCATTGGCAATGAGAAAATTCAAAGTTAATAGAGCATTATACAGTCAATTTCTGGGGGTTTTTGTTACCCCTTTCTGTTTATTTAGCATATCCTTTAGAGTTCTGTTTGATCTTTCTATAACTGCTTAACCTGTAGGATTATGTGGTATGCCTGTAATATGCTTTATATTGTAATAAGCAAAAAACTGTTCCATTTTAACAGAGACATATGATGGAGCGTTGTCAGTTTTGGTATGTGCAGGTATACCCATGATGGTCATAACTTCTAGCAAATGAGTGATTACAGAATCAGCTTTTTCAGAACTCAAAGCACTTGCCCATTGAAATCCTGAATAAGTATCGATGGTGTGGTGTACATATTTCATTTTCCAAATTCTGCAAATTGAAACACGTCCATCTGCCAGATTTCATTCCTCTGAGTACCCTTTGGGTTACATCCTGCTGGTAATGGCGTTTGATTGTAGAAGGAACAAGTAGGACATTTCTTTACTATTTCTTTGGCTTGTTGCCAGGTTATGGAAAAATCCTTTTTTAAGCCTTTACTATTGACATGATGTTTCTTTTTAATGAAATTCTGATGCCTCCAGCACATTTCCTATCAATAATTTATCAATCTCATCATTGCCTTGTGCTAGAGGGCCTGGCAGACCAATATGGGATCGAATGTGAGTTATATATAAAGGATGATTCCTTTTCCTGATTGTATCTTGTAATTGAATAAATAGTGAAGTTAATTCTGAAGCATCAGGGATAAATTCTGCAATCTTAATATGTAACACCACTCTTTCAGCATACTGAGAGTCAGTTACTATGTTGAGAGGTTCTGAAAAATCCATTAATACCAACAGAATAGTATACAATTCTGATTTTTGAACTGAATTATACATAATCTGAACCACTTTACTTAAATTTTCTGATTTGTAACATGCCTTTTCTTCTTTGTTGGCATCTGTATAATATGTACGAATTCCAGATATGGGTTTTTGCCATACAATTCGAGGCAAGATCCAATCAACTCTCTTTATAAGATCAATTCTATCGCTTTGGGATATTTGCTGTTAATTTCTCCCAAAAAATTACTGCAAGCTCTTTGCCAAGGTTCACTTTCTGTCCATAATTTTTAATGTCCTCCTTAGTTAATGGTATGACAATTTCTGCTAGGTCTATTCTTGATAATTGACGAAGTCTCAATTTTCCTTTGTGAATCAAGTCAGAGATTTTATCCACATAAGTTTTTAATTTTTTATTTGGTTTATTTGGTAAAAATATCCATTCCAATATAATATCTTCCCTCTGCATTAATATTCCAGTAGGAGAACGCCTAGAAGGTAAAATAACCAAAATGCAATCCAGCTTTGGATCAATATGATCCACATGCCCTTCATGCACTTACTTTTCTACCAAGGCCAATTCTTTCTCAGCTTTGGGTGATAATTCTCTTGGACTATTTAAGTCCTTGTCACCTTCTAAAGTTTTGAACAAATTAGTCAGTTCATCATTTTTTACCCCAACAATAGTTCGTAGATGAGAAATATCTCCAAATAATCTTTGAAAGTCATTAAGAGTCTGTAGTCTATCTCTCCTAATTTGCACCTTTTGGGGTCTAATTTTTTGTAGCTCTATTTTATATCCTAAATAATTAATAGAATCTCCTCTTTGTATTTTTTCAGGAGCAATTTGTAATCCCCAGCAAGGATAAATTTTCTTTATTTCTTCAAACATTCTTTCTAAAGTATCTGCATTTGAGTCAGCTAGTAAAATATCATCCATATAATGATAAATTATAGATTTAGAACATTTTTTACGTATCACTTCTAATGGCTGTTGTACAAAGTATTGGCACAGAGTTGGGCTATTCAACATTCCATGTGGGAGGACCCTCCATTGAAATCTTTTAACTGGTTGAGAATTATTATAAGTAGGCACTATAAAAGCAAATCTTTCTCTGTCTTTTTCTTGTGAGGGTATTGAAAAGAAACAGTCTTTTAAATCAATAACTATGAGAGGCCATCCTTTTGGTAACAGAGTAGGCAAAGGCATCCCAGATTGTAGAGAGTCCATTGGCTGAATTACTTTGTTAATTGCTCTAAGGTCTGTTACCATTCTCCATTTACAAGATTTCTTTTTAATAACAAATACAGGAGAATTGCAAGGGCTGGTTGATTCTTCAATATGCTGAGCATTTAACTGTTCTTCTACCAGCTCTTCTAAAGCCTGGAGTTTCTCTGTTGTTAAAGGCCATTGCTGGACCCATACAGGCTTGTCTGTTAACCATTTTAAAGGTAGAGCTGTTGGTTTCTTTGGAAGATCATCAGTTGTTGTGCCCTGTTCTTGTATAATATGGATGGCTGGTGACCACTCATTAGAACAATATCTTCTAATATTTCTCTCAGTAACATGTGCTAGTTTATGATTTGTTTCTGAGATTGGAGGGATGTTAATCTGAGTATTCCATTGTTGCAACAAGTCTCGACCCCACAGGTTCATAGTTATGTTAGCCACATATGGTTTTAATTTTCCTCTCTGTCCTTCTGGACCTATACATTCGAGCCATCTTGCACTCTGTTTCACCTGAGATAATGTCCCAATTCCTAACAGTTGAATGTTTACCTCCTTAAGAGGCCAAGTTGGATGCCAAAATTCTGGTGCAATTATGGTAATGTCTGCACCTGTGTCTACCAGACCAGACAACAAAACACCATTTATTTTTATTATTAATTTTGGTCTTTGTTCATTAATAAAAGGTTGCCAAAAATTTTTCTTTATGTTTTCTTCTGAATTTTCTATTCTCTCTGTTTCATCATCCTGACCAGCATGATTTATTCCAATAGGCATTTGGTTATTTAATTGCTCCGAGGAGGGATTTCCTCTATGGCTGCAGGAAAGGTTTGAACTGGATTTGCAATGGAAGCCTGTGCGAGGCCCTTCTGGGAGTTTCCCGAAGACTGAGGCAAAGGATTACCCTGTCTGTCCTTTGTTGATCTACATTCGTTGGTCCAGTGTTTTCCCTTACCACACCTTCTGCATACTCCAGAAGGAAGGGGCATTCTGTTGCCATTGTTCCTTGAAGAAACATCGTTTCTAGGAATGACCTGTCTACAGTCCCTTTTCAAATGTCCTTGCTTTCCACATCCAAAACATCTAACACTCCTCAAACCTTTTGAGATTACTTCTCCTACCCACGTATCACCATGCTCATCAGCCTCAACATTAATTGTGTCTCTAATCCAATCTTCCAAAGGTGCAGATCTTGCCCTTAATGGCCTGATTATTCTTTTGCATGCTGCATTCACATTCTCAAAGGCCAAAAATTCAATTATTGTCTTACTAGCTTCTGAATCCGAGATCATTCTCTTTACTGCTGAATCCAGTCTTTGTAAAAAAATCTGTAAAAGACTCTTTTGGGTCTTGCATCACCTTTGTAAATGACTCGGATTTTTTTCTTGGTTCCTCAACTCTGTCCCATGCATTCAAGGCTGCCGTTCAACATAAAATTAGGGTTTGGACATCATATAAACATTGTGTTTGTACTGAAGCATATCGACCTTCTCCAATAAGCTGATCCTGGCAAACTTGTATTCCTTTATCCCTCCATTGTTTTTCTATGTTTTTAGCCTCATCCTTAAACCACGTTAGAAATTGAAGTCTCTGGCTGGGTTCCAGAACAGCTTGTGCAAGGTCCCACCAGTCCTGTGGTACAATCCTATTATATGTTGACCAAGAGTTTAACATTTGCTTTACATATGGGGAATGCATGCCATAAGATACTTAAACCTTTTTAAATCCAACATTTCAATTGGAGCCCAAATATTTTGTGTAGCCATTTGATCAGGCATCTGCTGTATGGTTACAGGATAAATTAAGGGTGACTGTGTGAAAACAGGCTTTATTTCTGTAACCTTATGATCCAGACTTGAAACAACTATACTGATAATTTCTTCTGTCTGAATTTTTACAGGTTTAACAAGGTTTTCTAAAGCTGTTATCCTGGCACTTAAATTGACTATCTTTTTAAATATTAAAATGAGGATTAGCATAGTGATAAACTGCATAATTCCACCAATACTAATCTTCTCACATAGTTGTTCCATTGTCAGACTGCCTAAAATTTTGAACAAAACCCAATTTTCTTCCAATGTACACATAAAACCCATTTTCTTTTTAATGTGGAAAAAAATTCTCTTTCAAATAGTTTCCTTGAAAATCTCTCATATGTTATGACTTACCAAACCTGCAAAGAACAGTAGAAATCCGAGGGGATTTTCAAAACAGCCACCTAGTGTCCAAGGTGTAAATCCAGAGAGAGAGAGAAAGAGAGAGAGAGGGAGAGGGAGAGAGAGAGGGGGAGAGAGAGAGAGAGAGAGAGAGAGAGAGAGAGAGAGAGAGAGAGAACGCACAAGAAAGCATAGCCAGCTAAAGCTTAAATCCAGCCATGTGTTCCCTCTTGTGCCGAGTCAAGGCTTGTGTGTGGCTTCCTTAAGCTCCGACCACGTGTGTTGGCTTTACAGGCAGGGCAGGTCTGAGTTGTTTGTAGCACCGGCTTTAAGCAAGCAAGCTTTAAGCAAGCAGTTCACGGTTAGTCCGGCCTGAGGTCAAGCAGACCTAGACCTGGGCTAGGAAGCCGGGTACCCGGCCTGCCACCCTTGCAGGAAAGCGGACCTGCCGCCAAGCCAAGTGGTTTTTAATGGACTCTTGTCACATTGGGCACCAGATGTAGATATAACCAACCGTCTTATTAAATAAGAAACACAGAACCAATGTAAAAGAGAAAGCGGAGAGGTCAGAGCTCAGAGCTAAAATCTCACCCTTCCTCCTGCGGTGTCCCAGCTTCCCAAAAGAGAGATATTTCCCAGTGTGTAAGTCATTTCATAGTCATTCTGCCTTCTCATTGGTTGTAAACCCAAACACGTGACTACCTCATCATTGTCTGTATGTACAGCTCCCCAGGTCTTAAAGGCATATGTCTCCAATGCTGGCTGTATCCCTGAACACACAGAGACCTACCTAGCTCTTCTACCAAGTGCTGGGATTAAAGGCGTGTGACACCACCGCCACACTCTCTCTATGGCTCTAATAGCTCTGACCCCTGAGCAACTTTATTTATTAACATACAATCAAAACCACATTTCAGTGCAATTAGAATACCACCACAGACACCCTATCTTAAAAATAAAAAAAATCAAAAGTAGTGAAAAAAGTTGTGAAAATATTTTTAAAAGAATATGACCAGAAAAATCAACAGCAGAATCCTACCAGACATTCAAATAAGTTACAATCATATTTGTTAAAGAATTTCAAAGCACAAGGAACACTTCTAAACTGCTTCTATGATGTCATTATAATACTCATACCAAACACTGGTAAAGATATTTATAACAAAAACAAAAATCTTTTTATAAAGAAAAAGAGAACATTGCAGCCCAAGTTGCAGGCCAGCATGCAAGACTCCTCCTATAAGCAGGACTTCCTATCCACCCTCCATCAGACCCTGTAATCTACAAGTCCTACCCTGTCCCTCAAACCCACCCCCATGCCCCAGAAAACCAATAGCTCTCAGAGACACAAATACCACCAGCACAGATTGTACCAAGAGAAGCTTCCTGAGAAACAGACACATCTTGCACTGATTGGAGGAAGAGATGGGTAGATGCCAGTGAAAAAAATACATTAAACAGCATAAAGAGCAATATGGCACAACCAAATCCTAGAGGTTCGACAACAGCAAGACCTGAACATTCCAACATAGAAAAAGCAGAAGAAAAATGACCCTAAAAATTATTTTGTGAGGATGATACAGGCCTTTAAAGAAGAAATAAAAAATCCCCTTAAATAACTGAGGAAAATACAAACAAAAATATTGGAAAAAATCAATAAAAGTCTTAAAGAAAGTCAAGAAAACCAAGAAAAAGCAATCAAACAGGTGAAGAAAACAGTCCAAAACTTGAAGACTAAAACAGAGGCAAAAAAGAAGACACAAGCCAAGAGAATGTTGGAAATGAAAAATCTTAGCAAATGAACAGAAACTACAGATGCAAGCATAACCAACAGAATGCAGGAAATGGAATAGACAAGCTCTGGCTTGGAAAATACTATAGAGGAAATAGATTCATAGGTCAAAGAAAACATTAAAGCCAACAAAGTCATAATATAAAACATCCAGGAAATCTGGTACATCGTGAAAAGACAAACCTTAGAATAATAGGGACAGAAGAAGGAGAAGTATCCCAGCTCAAAGGCACAGAAAATATATTCAACAAAATCATAGAAGAAAACTTTCCCAACCTAAACAAGAAAATGCCTAGGAAGAAAAAAGAAGCTTACAGAACACCAAAATGACTGGACCCCCCACCCTCAAAAATTCCCCTCACAACATAATAATCAAACTACTAAACATACAGAATAAAGAAATAATAATTAGAGCTGCAAAGGAAAAAAAGCACAAGTAACATATAAAGACAGAGCCATCAGAATAATACCTGACTTTTCAATGGAGACTAGGAAAGCCAGAAGATCATGGACAGATGCTATATAGACATTAAGAGACCATAGATGCCAGCCCATACTACTATGCCCAGCAGCACTCTCATCACTATAGATGCAGTAAACAAGATATTCTATAACAAACCAGGTTTAAACAACATTTTCCCACAAATACAGCCATACAGAAAGCACTAGAAGGAGCAATCCAACCTAATCCAGTTAGATGCACCCACAAAAACACAGGCAATAGATAATCCCACACCAACAAATACCAAAGAAGGAAAATGTACATACACTGCCACCAAAAATAGCAGGAAATAACAATCACTGGTTATTAATATCCCTTAGTATCAATGGATTCAATTTGCCAATAAAAAGATACAAGCTAACAGAATAGATACAAAAACAGGATCCATTCTTCAGCTACATACAAGAAATACATTGTAACTTCAAAGACAGATATTACATCAGAATAAAGGATTGGGAAAAAACCTTCAAATCAAATGAATTTGAGAAGCAAGCTAGTGTAGTTATCCTAATATCTAACAAAATAGACTCAAACTAAAATTAATCAAGAGTTTGAGAAGGACATTACATATTCATCACAAGAAAAATCCATGAAGATGAAGTCACAATTCTGAATATTTATGCCTCAGATACAAGGGTACCAACATATGTAAAAGAAATATTACTAAAGCTTAAATCGCACATCAAACCCCACACATCAATAATGGGAGACTTCAACACCCCTCTCTCACCAATGGACAGGTCTGCCAGACAGAAACTTAACAGACCAATACGGTAACAAACTGATGTTATGACTCAAATGGACTTATAGACATCTACATAACATTCCACCTAAACACATAAGAATAAACCTTCTTCTCAGCACTTCATGGAACTTTCTCTAAAACTGACTATGTACTTGGTCACAATAAAAACTCAATGGATATAAAAACATAGGAAAAACTGTCTTAATTTATCACATCACCAGGGCTTAAAATTAGAATTCATTTATCGTGGTCTTTTATTTCTTGTTCTCCCTCTCTGTTCTTGATCCAGCTGGGATCTCCTGCTCCCCTAAGCTCTTTTTCCCTCAAACCTTGCCCTTCATTACCCCCACTCAAGTCCAGGTTGTTCATGTAGATCTCATCCATTTCTCTGTCGTTGGGTGATCCCTGTGTCTTTCTTAGGAATAAAAGACCATGATAAATGAAGACCACATGAGAATAGGAAGAAGCAAAGTGCTAGAGAGAGCCACAGAAATCCACAAAGATACCTCTACAATAGACTACTCGCAATGGGTGAGAGAAAGCCTGAACTGATCTACTCTGGTGATAGGATGGCGAAACACCCTAATTGTCATGCTAGAAATCTCATCCAATGACTGAGGGAACCGGATGCAGAGATCTACAACCAGGCCCCAGGTGGAGCTGCAGGAGTCCAGTTGGCAAGAAAGAGGAGCGTTTGTATGAGCGAGAATTGTTGAGACCAAGACTGGAAAAAGCGCAGGGACAAATAGCCAAACAAATGGAAACACATGAACTATGAACCAATAGCTGAGGAGCCCCCAAATGGATTAGGCCCTCTGGATAAGTGAGACAGTTGATTAGCTTGAACTGTTTGAAAGGCATCCAGGCAATGGGACTGGGACCTGTCCTCAGTGCATGAGCTGGCTGTTTGGAACCTGGGGCTTATGCAAGGACACTTAGCTCAGCTAAGGAGGAGGGGACTGGAACTGCCTGGACTGAATCTTCCAGGTTGAACTCAATCCCCAGGGGAGTCTTTGCCCTGGAGGAGATGGGAATGGGGGTTTGGCTGGGGGGAAGGTGGGGGGAGGTGCGAGGGGGGAGAATAAGGGAATCCATGGCTAATATGTAAAATTAAATTTAATTATAAAAAATTAGAATTCAACAACAACAAAAAATTACAGAAAGCCTACAAAATCATGGAAACTGAATAATGCTCAATTGAGTTACCACTAAGTCAAGGAGGAAATATGAATTCAATGAAAATGAATGTACAACATACACAAATTTATGGAACACTGTGAAAGCAGTGCTAAAATGAAGATTCATAGCACTAAATGCCCACATAAAGAAGTTGTAGAAATCTCACACTAGTGACTTAACAACACACCTAAAAGATATAAAACAAAAGGAAGAAAATTAACTCCGGAGAAGTAGATGACAAGAAATAATCAAATTGAGGCCTGCACTCAATAAAATAGAAACAAAGAGAAAAATACAAAGAATCAATGAAACAAAGAGTTGGTTCTCTGAGAAAATCAACTTGATAGACAAAACTTTACCCAAACTAACCAAAAGGCAGAGAGAGAACCTCAAAATTAACAGAATCAGAAATGAAAAGGGAGACATAAAAACAGACAATGAGGAAATGTAGAGAAATATGAGGTCATATGTAGCTAGAGTTTTTTCTCCAGTTCCAGCCAAGCCCCGGCAGTCCAACAGCCCACTTATAAAATAAACACACAGACACTTATATTATTTATAAACTGTATGGCCATGGTAGGCTTCTTGTTAACTGTTTTTATATTTTAAATTAACCTATTTTTATTAATCTATAAGTTGCCATGTGGCTTGTGGCTTACTGGCATCTTTACATGTTGCTTGTCATGGCAGCGGCTGGCAGTCCCCCTGACCCAGCCTTCTACTTCCATCAATTTATTTTCTCTGTTAGTCCCGCCTATACTTCCTGTCTGGCTACTGGCCAATCAGTGTTTTATTTATCGACCAATCAGAGCAACACATTTGACATACAGACCATCCTATAGTACTTTTTCTTTTCTTTTTTGTAAAAAAGGAAAGTTTTAACTTTTACATAGTAAAATTACATATAACAAAAAATTATCAAGTAAGAATTACAGATACAATATCTAGTCTATTTAGAATATCTAGTTTATTTGGCAAAAATTAAAGAAGATATCCTATCTATCTTATATTTGTGAGTCTAAAGTTTAATATCTAATTTATCTTTTGTCATAACTAAGGAAAATTGTGACTATCTAGTTTTAACTACATCAAAGACCTCAGAAGGATATAATATTACCTGAGAAATGGAAGAAGGATGCAAGCAAATTTCAGGAGTCCTGCAGGGTAGACAGAGACAGCTGGCAGCCTGGACAGTCATCCAAAGTTCTTTTGTAAAGTTGGGGCATCTGTCTTCAGTCCACAGTCCTAGACTCTCTCAGTCATTTTTTTTAGTGTCCTGTAGAATATCTGGCAGTTTCCTCTGTGAAGCAAGAACCTGAAGGGCCATTTTGTCAAGCAAAGTTCAGTGGTCACCTTCTTATGGGTCCTGCATGTCCAGTCAATCAAGCAGTCCAGGCAAGACCAGTTTCTTGCACAAATGGCTAATTTTGCCAAAGTGAAGATAAACTCCATATAGAGTATCTTTGATGCCAATCCTTCTCTCTGAAGTAAATCGGTGCTGTCAGTAGCAGACATGTCTCATTGTCCAGAAAGTCTAAATTTTTAAAATATTTTAAATGTCATATTCTGTAGGTCTTTGAAGTATTTGAAGATTACCTGTCTATCTGAAATATATCTATGTATACCTAGAAAACTTAACTAACATGCTACGAGTTTGACTATCATAGAAGGCTAATTATTAATCTGTATTTCTTAATTATCTATTACAATCTAAATGAGTTACATAAACATAATATCAAACAAGAATAGAAATACACACACACACAGTATAACAAAATTAAGTTTAAACTTGTATCAATAAATTTATACCAATGTAAAACATTTAAAAGTGCTTTGGGATGTTCTTTATGTCAAATGTGTTGCTCTGATTAGTTAATAAATAAAACACTGATTGTCCAGTAGCCAGGCAGGAAAAAGTATAGGCTAGACAAGGAGGAAAAAAATTCTGGAAAGTAAAAGGCTGAGTCAGAAAGACACTGCCAGCTGCTGCCATGAAAAGCAAGATGTAAGGTAACTGTAAGCCACAAGCCATGTGACAAAGTATAAATTAATTTAAAAAATGGTTAATTTAAGATAAAAATAGATAACAAAAAGCCTACCATGGCCATACAGTTTGTAAACAATATGTCTCTGTGTGTTTACTTGATTTGTTCTGAGGCGCTTTAGGACTGGCAGGTTAGAAAGATTGTCCTGACTGTGAGCCAGACAGGACCAAAAACCTCTAGCTACAGTCATACTTTAAAAACCTGTACTCTACATTGGAAAATGTAAACAAAATAGACAATTTTCTTCATATGTACAACATACCCACATTTAATAAGATCAGATAAACAATTTAAATAGACCTATAACCCCTAAGGACATAGAAACAGTCATTAAAAGTCTTTCAAGTATAAAAGCCCAGGACCAGATGATTTCAATGAAGAATTCTACCAGAATTTCAAAGAAGAGCGAATACCAATACTTTTCAAATTGTTCCACACTATACAAACAGAAGGAACATTGCCAAACTCTTTCTAAGAGGTTATAGTTACCCTGATACTCAAACTACACAAAGATGCAACAAAGAAAGAGAATTACAATCCCCTCATGAACATTGATGAAAAAATACTCAATAAAATACTGGCAAACTGAACATATCAAAAAAAAAATCATCCACCATGATCAAGTAGGTTTCATCCCAAAGATGCAAGATGGTTCAACATACAAAAATCTGTCTATGTAACTCATCTTATAAACAAATGGAAAGTAAAAAAAACATGTGATCATCTTATAGATGCCAAAAAACCTTTGACAAAAGCCAACATTCCTTCATAATAGAGGCCTTGGAGAGATCCGGAATACAAGGAACATACTTAAACATAATAAAGGCAATTTATAGCAAGCCAACAGCCAACAATCAAATTAATCAAATTAAATGGAGAGAAATTCAAAGCAATTCCACTAAAATCTGGAAAAACACAAGGTTGTCCACTCTTCCCATATCTATTCAATATAGTATTTGAAGTTCTAACTAGAGCAATAACATAATAAAAGGAAATCAAGGGGATACAAATTGAAAAAGAAAAAGTCAAACTTTCCCTATTTGCAGATGATATGACCATATACATTAAGTGACCCCAAAATTCTGCCACAGAACTCCTACAACTGATAAATACCTTCAGTAATGTGGCAGGATACAAGATTAATTAAAAAAAAACACAGTAGCTCTCCTATGTACAAATGAGAAATGTGCTGAAAAAGAAATCATAGAAACACCACACTTTACAATAGCTACAAGTAATATAAAATACCTTGGGGGTAATGCTAACCAAGCAAGTGAGTGACCTGTATGACAAGAACTTTAATCTTTGAAGAAAGAAATTGAAGAAGGTATCAGAAAATGGTAAGATCTCCCATGCTCATGAATAAGTAGAACCAACATAATAAAAATGACAATCTTACCAAAAGCTATCTAAAGATTCAATGCAAACCCCATCAAAATCCCAAAACAATTCTCAATTCTTCACAGACCTGGAAAGAACAATACTCAACTTCATTTGAAAAAAATCAGGATAGTTAAAACAATCCTGTACAATAAAGTAACTTCTGGAGGCATCACCATCCCTGATGTGAAGCTGTACTATAGAGATATAATAATAAAAACAGCTTGGTATTGGCATAAAAACTGATATGTGGACCCATGGAATTGAATTGAAGACCCTCACATTAATCCACACACCTATGAACATCTAATTTTTAACAAAGAAGCCAAAGCTGTACAATGGAAAAAAGAAAGCATCTTCAACAAATAGTGCTAGGATAACTGGATGTCCACACGTAGAACATTACAAATTGACATATATCTATCACCAGGCACAAAACTCAAGTCCAAGTGCATCAAAGACCTTAATATAAATCCAGTTACACTGTACCTGATAGGAGAGAAAGTGGGAAGCAGCCTTGGATGCATTGGCACAAGAGATCACTTCCTATATATAAAACCAACAGTACAGACAATGAGAGCAACAATTAATAAATCAGACCTCCTGAAGCTGAGAAGCTTCTGTAAGGCAAAGGACTTGGTAAATAAGATAAAATAACAGCTTACAAAGTAGAAAAATATCTTCAGCAATCCCACATCTGACAGAGGAATGATATCCAAAATACATAAAGAACTCAAGAAACTAGACATCAAAATACCAAACAATCCAAATAAAAGATGAGCTATAGAGCTAAACAGAGTATTCTCAACACAATAATCTCAAATGGCTGAAAGGCAGTTAAGAAATTGCTCAACATCCTTAGTCATAAGGTAGATGCAAATCATAATGACTCTAAGATACCTCTTACACCTTTCAGAATAGCTAGAATCAAAAACACTGATGATAGCTTGTGTTGCAGAGGATATGGAGTAAGGGGAACACTCCTCTACTGTTTGTGGGAGTGCAAACTTGTACAGTCACTTTGGAAATCAGTATATCAACTTTTCAGAAAATTGCAAGTCAATATACTTCAAAACCTAATGATATGACTGTTGGGCATATATACAAGGAAATCTCAGTCATACCACAAGGACACTTGTTCATCTATGTTCGTAGCAGCATTATTCGTAATAGCCAGAATCTGGAAACAACTTAGATACCCCTCAATGAAAGAATGGATAAAGAAAATGTGGTACCTATACACAATATACTCAGCTGTAAAAAAAATATCATGAAATTTGCAGGCAAATGGATGGAACTAGAAAATACCATCCTGAGTGTGGTAACCCAGACTCAGAAAGACAAACATGGTATGTACTCACTCATAAGTGGATACTAGATGTAAAGCAAAGGATAACCAGAGTACAACCCACAGCTCCAGAGATGCTAGCTAACAACCGTAAGAAAGAAGCATCATTGTCCTGGGAAGGGGAAATAGATGAGATCTCTGGAGCAAACTGGGTGCAGGGAGACAATAAGGGGAGGGTATGGGGGATGAGAGCATGAGGAAACCAGAAGGTTGGACTGGGGGAGGGGCAGATAGGAGTTCAATGAAAGAGATATCTTGATACAGGGAGCCATTATGGGTTTAGCAAGAAACATTGTCCTAGGAGAATTTCCAGGTATCCACATGGATGATTCGAGTTTAGACTACTAGCAAAAGTTGAGAGAGTACCTGAACAGGCCTACCCCAGTAATCAGATTGGTGAATATACCCTAGCTGTCATCATAGAGCCTGAATTCATCCAGTAAGTGATGGAAGCAGAATCAGAGATCCACAGCCTAGCACCAGGGTGAGCTCTGAAAGTCCAGTAGAAGGGAGAAGAGGGATTATATGAGCAGGGGGAGGGGTGTCATGATCATGATGGGAAAAATTACAGAGACAACTGTAGATGTATCCAACAGTCTTATTAAATAAGAAACACAGAAACAATGTAAAAGAGAAAGCTGAGAGGTCAGAGCTCAGAGCTAAAATCTCATCCTTCCTCCTGCGGTGTCCCAGCTTCCTGAAAAAGAGCTATATCCTGTCTGTTCGTCTATTTATAGTATTTTGTTCTGCCTTCTCATTGGTTGTAAACACAAACACGTGACTGCCTCTTCACTGTCTGAATGTACAGCCCCCTAGGTCTTAAAGGCATATGTCTCCAATTCTGGCTGTATCCCTAAACACACAGAGATCTATGGGATTAAAGGCATGTGCCACCACCGCCACACTCTGTCTATGGCTCTAATAGCTCTGGCACCCGGGCAACTTTATTTATTAACATACAATCAAAATCACATTTCAGTACAATTAGAATACCACCACATCTCCCCTTTTCTATTTTAATAAAAAGAAAAAAAGCAAAAGGTTATAACTAACAAAAGAAAAACTATATACAAAAGTACAATAACTATATACAATATATACAAGTAATAAATACCTAAACAGGTATTTGACAAATCGGAGAAAATAATTCCATTATCTATCCTATTTTGGTAAATCCAAGATGTATCTAATGCACTTTCTATCCTAATTAATTTTCAACCATAAATAACTAATCTTCAACTCCCTCAGAGACCCAAGAAGGAAATAATATTAGCTAACAAAAATAAAAACAGGAAGTGCATGCAAGAAATTTCCAAAAATTTTGTGAGTTGACAGAAACAGCCAGCTGCCTGGGTCACCTGAGGATTCTCCGCAATGTTGGAGCATCATCTTCAGCCTATAGGCTTAGCATATCTGACAGACTCATTTGTGAAGTAGGATGTACACAGGTCAACAGTTCAACCTCACATTGGGTGAGAGCAGTCCATGTACCAGAAACACCTGAATTCCACTAGTGTCCTGTCATGATTCAGGATTTAAATTAGCTGCTGTTCCATTGCACAACAGAAGCCATCATCCCTCTGACTGTTAAGCTGCCTTCAAAGAAAAGGGCATCGTACCTTTTCCGGATTGCGAAGGCCACTTGAGGGATGGGGTCATATTGTCCTGGCCTCAGAAGATGCCTTTTGATAAAGCCATAACCACACTTGTTTTGACAAGAATCAGTAGTCCTTTGTTTCGTGTTCTGTCTGTCCATTTTGTCCTGTTGATTCGAGGATACTTTGTTGTCCAGTGGCTAACTTTTGCCACAATGAAAGTTGACTCCATATGCAGTTTCTTCAATACCCATATTTTCTCTGAAATAGATTGGTACTGCCAGGAGCCGACATGTCTCAAAAAGAAAAAATTTCTAAGTTATTAAAACATTTTAAATGCCCTATTCTGTAGATCTCTGAAGGGTTTGAATATGACCTGTCTAAAACATCTCTGCTCAATTTTTAAAACATATCTAATATGACTATAAGTTCTATTGTAATGTCTAACTACTAATATTCATTTATTTATATCCTAATAGTTGTTAATAATAACATTCAAGGATCAGAAATTTGCATTACATTGTTAAATGAATGGTATGAATACAATTAGAAATATACATATAGCATTTTCTAACAATATCAATTTCAAATTTGTATACAATATAAAACAATCCAATCCAATGTAAAGTATTTAAAACTAGTAATTGTCTTTTTCTTTTCTTTCTTTCTTTTCCTTCCTTTTTTTTTAAAACAAGAACCTTATATCTAATTTCCTTTCCTTAACCTTTTTCCTAACCCTTGACAAAAACTTGTACCAACCCCCCTAAATACTGAAAATTATCCCAGACCCAAAACCCATTAATAAGACCAAAAAACCACCTGCCCCACACCACCTCTTTGGGAATGTGGGCGTCGTATTCTTAAAATTGTTTCCTGCTGGGTATGGGCGAAGTTTTCTTTATCCTGAAAGAAAAATTTTAGGTTAATTGTCAAATTCTAGGAAAGGTAACTATATCCTTCATTATCCAGTCTGTGTATAATGCCAAAGTTCAGGGTTTATCTCAAGTCCTTATTCAAGTAGTCTTTGAGACTGGATCATCTCAGCTAGTCATCTCAAAATTGCTCTGAGCACCTTGTAGTTCAAAGCTGATCTGTGGATGATGTTTGTCAGCTTAATGATATTATTATTGTCCATGTGGAATTGTTGTTGTTGTGGGGCCCCATCTTCTTCCTGGAGACTTCAGTTGATGTTAGGCCTGGCCATGATTTCCTGCAGAAAACTGATAAGAGACTCAAACATAAAAACATACATATGCAGCTAGCCTTTTTTCTAGAATTAGTTAGTATTCTATATGACCATTCATATCTTAACAAAGTTTAAAATGTGTGTGTATATATATATACATATATATATTAATCCTGTAAATTTTGATATAAAATTTATACTTTAAGAAAAGTTTAAAGAATCAGAATAGAATCAAAGAGTTGAGATTAGTAATAGAATAGTCCCTTAATTAATTTGGCTTTTGTCCTGTCCCATAGCAGAAGATGGCTCTTTTATTCTGGCATGATACAGGGAGTTTGCATTTTCCTTTTAACAACATGCTTGAGTTTAAAGAAGGAGAGAGCCATTCTCCAACTCCAAAGTCAGCTTTAAATTTTATATGAACTGGGACTATTAGAAGACCAATAGTGTTAAATATTTAGAGAAAAGCAGAAACAAACATTTAAGAAGACATAAAATTTTTTTTAGATTATATATACCCATAAGCCGATTCGCTCTGTTTCCTGGGATAGATGACTTGTCCCTTTTCTTCAGTAGTCTCATTTGTCTTGTGTTTTTTCAGATTCCTTAACCTTCATTCTCCTAAAAGACAAAAACAAAAACCTTTCCCCAAGACTAATTTTGGGGATGTTTCCTTTTGGCAAGTTATTATCTGATTAAATGAAAAGGCATGTGTTACTGGTAGAAGTTAGTTTAAATTGGATGTTCATGCTGGTTGATGAACTATCACCTCCTCTAATTAAGAGGTCTCTCTTGTTCAAATCGAATCTTTATCAATTTTGATGGTACCCACAGCTTATCTTCTCCTGTAGAAACAAAAGCAAAACCTCATCCCTAATGTAATACATACCTGGTTTCCATTCTGAGGTCAGCACATCCTTAAAGTATATAGGCTGAATTAATTCTGTAGTTTTTTTCTATTATCCAATATCTTTCTGCAGCTGTTGTTCCTTTGTCATTGGCAATGAGAAAATTCAAAGTTAATATAGCATTATACAGTCAATTTCTGGGGGTTTTTGTTACCCCTTTCTGTTTATTTAGCATATCCTTTAGAGTTCTGTTTGATCTTTCTATAACTGCTTGACCTGTAGGATTATGTGGTATGCCTGTAATATGCTTTATATTGTAATAAGCAAAAAACTGTTTCATTTTAACAGAGACATATGATGGAGCATTGTCAGTTTTGATTTGTGCAGGTATATCCATGATGGCCATAACTTTGAGCAAATGAGTGATTACAGAATCAGCTTTTTCAGAACTCAAAGCAGTTGCCCATTGAAATCCTGAATAAGTATCGATGATGTGGTGTACATATTTCAATTTTCCAAATTCTGCAAATTGAAACACGTCCATCTGCCAGATTTCATTTCTCTGAGTACCCTTTGGGTTACATCCTGCTGGTAATGGTGTTTGATTGTAGAAGGAACAAGTAGGACATTTCTTTACTATTTCTTTGGCTTGTTGCCAGGTTATGGAAAAATCCTTTTTAAGCCTTTACTATTAACATGATGTTTCTTTTTAATGAAATTCTGATGCCTCCAGCACATTTCCTATCAATAATTTATCAATCTCATCATTGCCTGGCAGACCAATATGGTATCAAATGTGAGTTATATATAAAGGATGATTCCTTTTCCTGATTGTATCTTGTAATTAAATAAATAGTGAAGTTAATTCTGAAGCATCAGGGATAAATTCTGCAGTCTCAATATGTAACACCACTCTTTCATCATACTGAGAGTCAGTTACTATGTTGAGAGGTTCTGAAAAATCCATTAATATGAACAGAATAGCATAAAATTCTGATTTTTGAACTGAATTATACATACTCTAAACCACTTTACTTAAATTTTCTGATTTGTAACCTGCCTTTCCTTCTTTGTTGGCATCTGTATAAAATGTACAAACTCCAGATATGGGTTTTTGCCATACAATTCGAGGCAAGATCCAATCAGCTCTCTTTATAAGATCAATTCTATCATTTTGGGATATTTGCTGTTAATTTCCCCCCAAAAATTACTGCAAGCTCTTTGCCAAGGTTCACTTTCTGTCCATAATTTTTCAATGTCCTCCTTAGTTAATGGTATGACAATTTCTGCTGGGTCTATGCCTGCTAATTGACGAAGTCTCAATTTTCCTTTGTGAATCAAGTCAGAGGTTTTATCCACATAAGTTTTTAATTTTTTATTTGGTTTATTTGGTAAAAATATCCATTCCAATATAATATCTTCCCTCTGCATTAATATTCCAGTAGGAGAATGCCTAGAAGGTAAAATAACCAAAATGCAATCCAGCTTTGGATCAATACGATCCACATGCCCTTCATGCACTTTCTTTTCTACCAAGGCCAATTCTTTCTCAGCTTTGGGTGATAATTCTCTTGGACTATTTAAGTCCTTGTCACCTTCTAAAGTTTTGAACAAATTAGTCAGTTCATCATTTTTAACCCCAACAATAGTTCGTAGATGAGAAATATCTCCAAATAATCTTTGAAAGTCATTAAGAGTCTGTAGTCTATCTCTCCTAATTTGCACCTTTTGGGGTCTAATTTTTTGTAGCTCTATTTTATATCCTAAATAATTAATAGAATCTCCTCTTTGTATTTTTTCAGGAGCAATTTGTAATCCCCAGCAAGGCAAAATTTTCTTTACTTCTTCAAACATTCTTTCTAAAGTATCTGCATTTGAGTCAACTAGTAAAATATCATCCATATAATGATAAATTATAGATTTAGGACATTTTTTTACGTATCACTTCCAATGGCTGTTGTACAAAGTATTGGCACAGAGTTGGGCTATTCAACATTCCATGTGGGAGGACCCTCCATTGAAATCTTTTAACTGGTTGAGAATTATTATAAGTAGGCACTATAAAAGCAAATCTTTCTCTGTCTTTTTCTTGTGAGGGTATTGAAAAGAAACAGTCTTTTAAATCAATAACTATGAGAGGCCATCCTTTTGGTAACAGAGTAGGCAAAGGCATCCCAGATTGTAGAGAGCCCATTGGCTGAATTACTTTGCTAATTGCTCTAAGGTCTGTTACCATTCTCCATTTACCAGATTTCTTTCTTTTTTTTTTTTTTTTGGTTTTTTTTCGAGACAGGGTTTCTCTGTGTAGCTTTGCGCCTTTCCTGGAACTCACTTGGTAGCCCAGGCTGGCCTCGAACTCACAGAGATCCTCCTGCCTCTGCCTCCCGAGTGCTGGGATTAAAGGCATGCGCCACCACCGCCCGGCCAGATTTCTTTTTAATAACAAATACAGGAGAATTCCAAGGGCTGGTTGATTCTTCAATATGCTGAGCACTTAACTGTTCTTCTACCAGCTCTTATAAAGCCTGGAGTTTCTCTGTTGTTAAAGGCCATTGCTGGACCCATACAGGCTTGTCTGTTAACCATTTTAAAGGTAGAGCTGTTGGTTTCTTTGGAAGATCATCAGTTATTGTGCCCTGTTCTTGTATAATATGGATGGCTGGTGACCACTCATTAGAACAATATCTTCTAATATTTCTCTCAGTAACATGTGCTAGTTTATGATTTGTTTCTGAGATTGGAGGGATGTTAATCTGAGTATTCCATTGTTGCAACAAGTCTTACCCCACAGGTTCATAGTTATGTTAGCCACATATGGTTTTAATTTTCCTCTCTGTCCTTCTGGACCTATAAATTCAAGCCATCTTGCACTCTGTTTCACCTGAGAAAATGTCCCAATTCCTAACAGTTGAATGTTTACCTCCTTAAGAGGCCAAGTTGGATGCCAAAATTCTGGTGCAATTATGGTAATGTCTGCACCTGTGTCTACCAGACCAGACAACAAAACACCATTTATTTTTATTGTTAATTTTGGTCTTTGTTCATTAATAAAAGTTTGCCAAAAATTTTTCTTTATGTTTTCTTCTGAATTTTCTATTCTCTCTGTTTCATCATCCTGACCAGCATGATTTATTCCAATAGGCATTTGATTATTTAATTGCTCAGAGCAGGGATTTCCTCTATGGCTGCAGGAAAGGTTTGAACAGGATTTGCTTTGGGAGCCTGCGCGAGGCCCCTCTGGGAGTTTCCCGAAGACTGAGGCAAAGGATTACCCTGTCTGTCCTTTGTTGATCTACATTCGTTGGTCCAGTGTTTTCCCTTACCACACCTTCTGCATACTCCAGAAGGAAGGGGCATTCTGTTGCCATTGTTCCTTGAAGAAACATCGTTTCTAGGAATGACCTGTCTACAGTCCCTTTTCAAATGTCCTTGCTTTCCACATCCAAAACATCTATCACTCCTCAAACCTTTTGAGATTACTTCTCCTACCCACGTATCATCATGCTCATCAGCCTCAACATTAATTGTGTCTCTAATCCAATCTTCCATAGGTGCAGATCTTGCCCTTAATGGCCTGATTATTCTTTTGCATGCTGCATTCACATTCTCAAAGGCCAAAGATTCAATTATTGCCTTACTAGCTTCTGAATCTGAGACCATTCTCTCTACAGCTGAAGCCAGTCTTTGTAAAAAATCTGTAAAAGACTCTTTTGGGTCTTGCATCACCTTTGTAAATGACTCGGAAATTTTTCCTGGTTCCTCAACTCTGTCCCATGCATTCAAGGCTGCTGTTCAACATAAAATTAGGGTTTGGACATTATATAAACATTGTGTTTGTACTGAAGCATATTGACCTTCTCCAATAAGCTGATCCTGGCAAACTTGTATTCCTTTATCCCTCCATTGTCTTTCTATGTTTTTAGCCTCATCCTTAAACCAGGTCAGAAATTGAAGTCTCTGGCTGGGTTCCAGAACACCTAGTGCAAGGTCCCTCCAGTCCTGTGGTACAATCCTATTATATGTTGACCAAGAGTTTAACATTTGCTTTACATATGGGGAATGCATGCCATAAGATACTATTGCCTCCTTAAACCTTTTTAAATCCAACATTTCAATTGGAACCCAAATATTTTGTGTAGCCATTTGATCAGGCATCTGCTGTACGGTTACAGGATAAATTAAGGGTGACTGTGTGAAAACAGGCTTTCTTTCTATAACCTTATGATCCAAACTTGAAACAACTTCGTTGTTAATTTCTTCTATCTGAATTTTTACAGGTTTAACAAGGTTTTCTAAAGCTGTTATCCTGGCACTTAAATTGACTATCTTTTTAAATATTAAAATGAGGATTAGCATAGTGATAAACTGCATAATTCCACCAATACTAATCTTCTCATATAGTTGTTCCATTGTCAGACTAGCTAAAATTTCGAACAAAACCAAATTTTCTTCCAATGTACACATAAAACCCATTTTTTTTAATGTGGAA
This sequence comes from Peromyscus leucopus, assembly GCF_004664715.2. NCBI lineage: Eukaryota > Metazoa > Chordata > Mammalia > Rodentia > Cricetidae > Peromyscus > Peromyscus leucopus. The sequence continues at coordinate 75,024,692 of NC_051073.1, read as the reverse complement.
AAAAATTCTCTTTTAAATAGTTTCCTTTAAAATATCTGATATGTTGTGACTTACCAAATCTGCGTAGAACAGTAGAAATCCGAGGGGATTTTCAAAATAGCCACCTAGTGTCCAAGGTGTAAATCCAAAGAGAAAGAGAGAGAGAGAGAGAATGCACAAGAAAGCATAGCTGGCTAAAGCTTAAATCCAGCCACGTGTTCCCTCTTGTGCCGAGTCAAGGCTTGTGTGTGGCTTCCTTAAGCTCCGACCACGTGCGTTGGCTTTACAGCCAGGGCAGGTCTGAGTTGTTTGTAGCACCGGCTTTAAGCAAGCAGGCTTTAAGCAAGCAGCTCACATATAGTCCAGCCTGAGGTCAAGCAGACCTAGACCCAGGCTAGGAAGCCACAGCTTGGGCTAGGAAGTCGCCGCTTGGACTATGAAGCCTCTGCTCTGACTAGGAAGCCAACGGCTCGGCCTGTCGCCCTTGTGGGAAAGAGGACCTACCGCCAAGCCAAACAGTTTTTAATGGATTCTTGTCACGTTGGGCGCCAGATGTAGATGTATCCAACAGTCTTATTAAATAAGAAACACAGAAACAATGTAAAAGAGAAAGCCGAGAGGTCAGAGCTCAGAGCTAAAATCTCACCCTTCCTCCTGCGGTGTCCCAGCTTCCCAAAAAGGAGCAATATCCTGTCTATTCATCTATTTATAGTATTTTGTTCTGCCTTCTCATTGGTGGTAAACCCAAACATGTGACTGCCTCATCACTGTCTGAATGTACAGCCCCCTAGGTCTTAAAGGCATATGTTTCCAGTGCTGGCTGTATCCCTGAACACACAGAGATCTATGGGATTAAAGGCATGTGCCACCACCGCCACACTCTTGCTATGGTTCTAATAGCTCTGACCCCCGGGCAACTTTATTTATTAACATACAATCAAAATCACATTTCAGTACAATTAGATTACCACCACAGACAACTGAACCAAGCTCCTAAGATTTCACAAACTTTAGTCAAAAGCTGTCGATCTTGCATGGGACTGGACTGGGCACTCTTCATATGAGAGACAGTTGTGTAGCTTGGTCTGTTTAAGGGGCCCCTGGCAGTAGGATCAGGATCTATCACTGGTAATTGCTGGCTTTTTTGGAGCCTGTTACCTATGATGGGACACCTTACTCCACCTTGATGCAGGGGGGAGGGGTTTGGTCCTGCCTCAATTGAATGTACCAGGCTTTGCTTACTCCCCATGAGAGCCCTTACCTTTTGCAGGATAGGGTGGGTAAGTCTGTGGGGGAGAGGTAGAAGGGAAGAGTGAGGGATCTGTGTTTGGTATGTAAAATTAATTTTAAAAAAATCTTTAAAAAATTAAATTAAAAATAAAAAGAAAACTACAGGCTAGCATATCATTGGTGCAAAAATCCTCAATAAAATTTTTTTCAAACCAAATATAGGCATACGTTAAAAAGATCTTCTACCATTACCAAGTTCTATTGATTGTATAGATGTAGAAGTGGTTCAGCATACACAAATCAGTAAGTGTCTTACATCATATAAATGGACTTAAAGACAAAGACTATATGATCATCTCAATAGATTCAGAAAAGACCCTTGACAAAATCAAACATGCTTTCATGACAAAAATCCTAAAAAGTTTAGGACTGGAGGAAACATCTCCGCCTTTCCATTCCTTCAGTGTTCTGGCACTCCTTTTCAAATTCATGACTCTTTTTTTAAAAAAATCTATTTATTATGGTTATAGTGTAGATACATAAAAATATAAATAAAATTCACATAATTCATTTATATATATTTATGGATGTCCACTTTGAATTGGATAATCTATCAAAGGCCTGGTCCCCAGAGAAGACTCATTGTTCCTCTCTCATTATCCATAATTGCCTATAGCTCTTCATTAAGAGATTTCCTCTATCCATAGTAACGGGTTTTGTCATTATTCTAGTCTTGATTAGTTGACTATATTTCTGAGATTATGTGAGTTGAACTTTCTTGTCATATACAAAAGACACTATTTTACAGCAGATGCTCTGGTCCCCTGGCTTTTACCATCACTCTGCCTTCTCTTTCATGATATTCTCTGAGCCTTAATTACGAGTGTGTTATAATTGTATCAGCTGGAGCTGTTCACACCATAGCCAGCTGTTCCCTCGATTTTGAGCACTTGTATATTTTTGTAATAGCCTCTGCTGCAAAAGGAAGCTGTTTTGAGGAGGTCTATGTGCTACACACATCAGTGGAAATAAGGATAATTATTAAGAATGTAATTAGAAATTATTCTGGCATATAAAAGTGGCAATAGTGTTCTCTTGTTCTCTTCTATGGTCCATGACCTCATCAGCCATGGGTAATTGACTAGGTTTCAAGTACCAAGCATACATTGTCTCCTATTGAGTGGGCCTTCAGTCCAATTGATGGCTGTTGGTTGCTTCCAAGTCTTGACATTCTGGTTATTACTGCAGATTGTAGGTAGTTCAACTGTGTAGGACTATTGATTGTTTGTCTCCATTGGTAGTTTTTGTTCCAACTTTGGATACTATGACTACCAGTCCTCAGGGAAGAGCATTCCAGGTGACGTCCTGATGATTCACCATGTCCTTTGTCTGAAGTATGTGGTGCCTTCAGCAATACAGTCTTCCTATCAACTTTTGGGAGGTCATCAAGAACAGTGGCAATAGCCTATTTTGTCTTTGAAGTCTTGTGGATTCCTCTATCCAACAACTTTTAAGGTTTTCTATGCTTAAGAGTGCTTTTATTAATCTATGGCTTTGGGGAGCATTATCACCCCAAGTTGTGAGGCTTCATTTAAATTTTAGGTAAGCATAAAATATTGATTCCCTGTGGCTTTTTAAACATCATTTGTGCTATTTATCCCTCCTCCATTCTCTCCCTTTTATTATCTTTCCCCACCTCCTCCCCAGGTGAAGTCTCCCCCATCCTGTTTTTCCAATTTCTGTCTTCATTGCACCCGTGTCATATCATTCCCCTCTCTATAGCTCATTATCCCTTCCTCCACAGTCCATTTAGACTTTCCTGGTTTCTGTGGTAAGTCTCAGCCACATACTTCTATCCACATATTCAGAGCTGGAATCCTCAGACCAGAGAAGCCATTTGGCAGTTGTCTTTCTAGGTTTGAGCTACCTCACTCCATATATTTTGTAGTTCCACCAATTTACATGCAAATCCCATAGTAAATACAACACTTATGTATGAACTTCTCATAAAATAAATATAAAAGTCTATGTAGAATATTTAAGGAATAAGCTATATGAGAAACTTGAAAAACCATTTACAGGGCTGACAATATGGCTTATCAAGCAAAGGTGCTTTTTGTCTGACCCTGATGACCTTGTTTGATTCCTGGTGGAAGGAGAATTCACTCTTAGAAAATGTCTCTGACATCCACACTTGTGCTCCCTCACATGTGCATCTGCACACATGTACATACACAAACATACAAATAATTGAAAGTGTAATTTTAAAATGCATTTAAACTTAATTGTAGTTTTACATTAATATTACATTCAATAATATAAAAATAAAATGCTATCTGAAATAAAAATAAATCTTTGCCCAGCTCAACTGCTTTCTGCTGTGGGATGTTCTGTATGGCAAATGTGTTGCTCTGATTGGTCAATAAATAAAATACTGATTGGCCAGTGGCTAGGCCGGAAGTATAGGCAGGACTAACATAGAGGAGAAGAGAAAGAACAGGAAGGCAGAAGGAGTCACTGCCAGCTGCAGCCAGGAAAAGCAGCATGTGAAGATGCCAGTAAGCCACGAGCTATGTGGCAAGGTATAGATATACAGAAATGGATTAATTTAAGCTATAAGAACAGTTAGCAAGAAGCCTGCCATGGCCATACAGTTTGTAAGCAATTTAAGTCTCTGTGTTTACTTGGTTGGGTCTGAGAGGCTGTGGGACTGGCGGTTGACAAAGATTTGTCCTGACTGTGGGCAAGGCAGGAAAACTCTAGCTACAGCTTTCCTGTAATCTAGGTGCTGGGTAGAAAGAAGCAATTATTGGGACTATTGTCCAAGCTATCTAGCCAAATCAGTGAGCTCAAGGTTTAGGAAAAGATTCTGTGGTAGAGAAATTGGGGGAAAATGGTATGCATCAATCTCTGGACACAACAAGCACACACATGTCTGTGCATGAACACATAGACGCACATACATACAAAAAATATGAATTAATGACCTTATCCACCCACACTCTGGCTCTATCCCACAAAGCAGTACAAAGTACAGACCACAGAGGAAAGTTAATAAAACACTAGTATAAACATGTATCTCCCCCTCATCACTTTCTCTTCTCTAAGACTCCAGGATCTAGATCCATATGACAGAAGTGAGGCTAAATGAGAAACAAATATTGGAACACAATAGAATCACTACTTGAAGGGAAATAAGGCAAATTCACAAGCACAAGTGTCCTTTTTTTCCTAAGTGTGGAACTTAGGGAGAAGTTGTCATGAAGTAAGATGGGGTTTTTTAATGGTATGGAAGGGGAAGGGGCAAAAGGAAGGAATAAGGGCAGAAATATTGTGAACAAATATGATCAAAGTATTGATATGCACAGGAGACATCTCACAATGAAACATTATTTTGTAGTGTTAATATATTCTAATACATATTATAAATAGACATTAAAATAAGATTAATAAATGTTGCTTTGAAGATGTAAGTATGCTAACCCAAATGGATCATAGACATGGTAGAAGAAAGGATGGGAAGATTGAAAGAGACTTCTAGACAGGACAAGGAAGCTCTAATCATGAAATCCCAACAATTATGCTG